>NW_006263796.1:476725-492852 GCF_000469605.1 Apis dorsata | reverse complement strand
TTTTTTTTTTAATTTTTTTGAAATAAATGTAACAAATTTATATCGTGAGTTTCATTAATAGCATCAAAGTTATTAATAAAAAATGCTATTTATTTTTTCCCAAATATTGTTTGACTTATTTTAGATATTTCTAGATTTCTTAAAGATTTTCTAAGCTTCGTTGTACATACATTTTCTTAGGATTACCGTAATAATATTGAATAATTTGTCCAATAAGACTTCCGCTTAAAGAGGGTGTTTAGTTAGTTCAGACGTCGACAGATAGCGCTGAATGCGGGGCTAATTCATACATAGGCACAAGATACGTCTGTACACGTGATACCTTCACAGTACGTCGGTAGTGTCGTTACGATAGGCTTCACGGCCATTCGAAGTACACGTGAGCTTCAAATGAACGGAGTCTCGTTTCATTCAGAAACTAAGAAGCCGCGGTTCTGTTAACCGCGTCTCGAATCTGCAAGTATATTGTCACTCAGTGCCTCACAAGACACGTGTTCATATTTGACGGATTAAAATGACGCTTCAAGCGATTAAATGGGAAAATGGCAAGCTAGAAATACTTGATCAAATATTACTACCGGCAATGTCCCGGTATATCTCTGTCAGAGGTGTGGAGGACGGCTGGAAAGTCATCAATAATATGCAGGTATATTACTTATTGATTGAATGAAGGGTGAAAATTTTTATTTCGATCTATGTCGCGTCGATTCTGTTCGCGTTAAATGTAGGTTGTGTACGGGCATAAATGCGAAAGATATGAATTGATATGACATTTCAACGCTTCGATTGACGAACAATAAAAAGCTAAATGCGTTTGAATAGTTAAATTGCAATAAAGAAAACTATAGTAATTTGATTCGCGCGAACAAAATTTTAATTGGAAGAATTAGTTCATTTAAATCGTTTGCCGTGAGTCGATTTATTATTGTTTCAGTAGAGAGAATTAAAGATTTTTTGTATTTTATTAGTTGATTTTTTTTTGATATTTTTTTATTTTTTTGACATAGGTTCGAGGTGCCCCAGCTATTGCTATTGTGGGTTGTTTAAGTTTGGCAACAGAGATCAAGAATGAAAAATATATTGACAAGAAGAGTCTTCGACAAGATGTTGAAGGCAAATTAAATTACTTGGTCTCTGCTAGACCAACAGCAGTAAATATGAAAATAGCGGCCGATGAATTAATTCAACTGGCTAATAAACTCAGTAAAGATGAGACTGTTAATGTAATAGAAATGCAAGAAAGGTATAAGAATTGGTTTAAATCTAGCAAAATTAAATTGTCTTTGATATCATTACTATTAATGATAATGCTTATAGGTTTATCAAAGCCATAGAAGCTATGTTAGAAAAGGATATTGCAGATAACAAAGCTATTGGAGATTATGGAGCTCAAGAAATTTTAAAAAATGTATCTGGGGATAATTTTGTTAGAATTTTAACCCATTGTAATACGGGTAGCCTTGCAACAGCAGGTTATGGCACAGCTTTAGGTGTTATAAGATCGCTTCACAAGAAAAATAGTCTTGGTAATATTTGCATATTTTTTAATTTTTATGTCTTAAATGATAAAATTGTGTAGTACTAATTACCCTTACAGAATTAGCATATTGTTCTGAAACTAGACCATATAATCAAGGAGCACGATTGACTGCATATGAATTAGTATATGAAAATATTCCAGCTACTCTTATCTGCGATGACATGGTGGCAGCACTTATGAAGTCAAGAAATATTTCTGCTGTAGTTGTTGGTGCAGATAGAGTTGCAGCAAATGGCGATACAGCTAATAAAATTGGAACTTATCAAGTAATATATGCAACAATCGTCTTAATTGGGATTTTTTAAATATTTATTGCATACATTATTAATTTTATTTTGTTTTTTTAGATTGCCATAGTTGCTAAATATCACAATGTACCTTTTTACGTAGCAGCTCCCAGAACCTCTATTGATTTCAGTATTCCTAGTGGTGATCATATTATTATTGAAGAAAGACCAGAAAGGGAATTAACTCATATAAATGATCAACGAATCGCAGCACCTGGGATACAATGTTGGAATCCAGCATTTGACATAACTCCGGCTAACCTCATTAAGGGCATTATTACAGAAGTTGGAGTTTACAGACCTCAAGATTTATTGAAATTGAAAACCCATGAGATAAACTAAATAAACTCATAATTACGAGAAAAGAAATCTTTCTGGATACATTTATATGAATGAATCAATCAATGACTTTGATATTATAAAAAATTGTTGATACATCTTTTTATTTAATAACTTCGTGTTATAATAAAATTATTGGCAGGTTACGCTTATTTGAACACATTAAGCTAAATGGACGCAACAAAATGTATTGTGAATATGTGTTTGCGTTCGAATATGCCTTATTGACTTCGCTGTGATTTTTATAAATATATTTATATCTCGAACAAATAGTTGTATTAATATTAAGAGAAAGAAACGAATATTATTGACTGATGAATATTAAATACATAATTGAAACATTTTTAATCGTGTATTGTTCGATGATTTTAGTTAACCTAACTACCATCAGATGGCATGAATGCCTAAACTTTGACAATGTAATACACGCGATTGGCAATTTTTGATTTTCTAACACATAAGCAAATTGATTTCATTGCAAAATAAATTTCATTTATAAAATAAAAAAATGATACGAAACAATTTACATATGGAATAAGAGAAGCAATATTTATTTAAATATATATTATAGAAGAAATTATTTTAAAATAAAATTTTTAAATTTCCTACCGTTAATTGAATTATTGAATTCAGAGTTATACTTTTCAACTTGCGAACTATTAATTCTTCATCACAAATTCTCATCACAAATTTTCATCACAATTATATTTCTTTTCACACAATACACAAAAAATGTAAATAAAATAAATAAATGAATACAGAAAAGAGAATGAAATAAGCAAGTAGGATTTTAACACCGAGGGAAGCCATGTATATCGCAACACTCGATTTTTTCGATAATCGATAAAAGTCTCGCAAGTGTCAATTGTATGGCTTCATGGCGCGTTTCCTTGCAGACATGTTCGAACGTGATCAGTCGTAAGAAATAATTTTAAACGAAGACACCGAATACAGTTGTACCAAAGAGAATAGTGATTCTGATCGAATCGTGATTTGTGGCAAAATATTTATCGCAGTGGTGAACAACGAATTTAACACAGTCACGACGCGTGCACTTGCTTCGGGAAAATTTGAGAATCTATTTTCGCCGTTGAAAGGCGCGCGGGAACGTGTTCGCGACGGATTTCTCAAACCGTGGTGCTTTAGTACGGTTAGTCTCTCCGCTTCGTGCAGTACTTCGTCGATCCTGGAATAGTTTCGTCAGTTATTCATCGAAGTTTTTCGCGTGTTTGTTGTACGAGCCAATTTACAGTCGTTTCGGGCGTATTCATTCACATTCATATCATTCTCGGTGTACATAACCCTCTCCCGTGTTATTTACGTATCAATCGAACGTTGATCGAAATATCGATAATACGCTTCGAATTTTTCTCGAACGGTTAGTTCGTTGATACGATTGTTCAATCTGGAAGCTGATACAGAAAACGCGGGAATGGATGCTATGGACGTCCTCAATCCTGACACTCTGTCAGGGAACAACAAGGATGGTTTCAACAACGAAAACAATGGCAATAACAATGAAGACGACGAGGCGCCCACCGTCGAGGAGACTTACGAGGTTACAACTACCAAACGAAAGACGATTCGGACCAGCTACAAGATCCAAGAAGTAAGTGACGACATATTTAAGTGACACGTGCGATTACGGTAACTGAGATTCGTCGTGACGCCCTGACGTGGGCGTTTATTACAAACACGTCGTGTTCTCTCCATCGCCTTAAATTTCGAATTATGTTTGTTCACTTTAGCTCTCATAAATAATTGTAACGATAATAGATGACGGTATATCAATAAATATATGATCGAATCGAATAACGATTGGAACGTTGAATAAGAATGCATGGATATTTAAGGCGTTTTTTTTTTGGGAATACGATTCGTGTACGCCAAAAATAAACGCCCAGACTTCTGTTCGACGACGCTTAGTCGAAAATCTCGGTTTATTTTGATATATTCGTCAAGGATGACTGGGCGAAATCGACTTATTTCGATTCATGAATTTTCCTGCGATTTATTTATCGATTTTATTTTGCGCATAATTTTATTTAATAATATCCGTCGTGTCCAGCAATGAATAAACTGTATATAAAAACAGAATTCCGAACTTTCATTGGCATTAGCTGCTTTATATCGTGAATACTTTTTTTCTTTAAAATTAACATATTTTATTTCATGATTTCTTTTTTATAAGATATATTACAGATATATATTTTAATGATTAATGATATTTATTGACTAGATGTAATTTATATTTGAGAGTTATTTGAAGTTAGCCAAGTTACATGCAATTAACAGACTTTAGTATTTACTAGTTACGTAATAAATATAGATCAAAAATATTATCGAATGTGGGCGGATCAAAGATGCCATAAATTGAAATGCACAAATTTTTGGTTTAATGGCTAATTTTAAATGGTAATTATTGACGCAATTTTTATTCTCTTTATATAACTATTTTGTATAACTTTATTTTATACATTTATTTTATATATTTTTTTATTTTTATATATTTCTAAGTAAAATTAGCCATTCGTTTGGTTCAATATTTGTGCAAAATTAAAGAATATTTTAATAGTATATAAATTTATATACAACAACAAATATAATAATATATAAATATTTAAAATTCATAGTCAATTTACATGTGTGAAAATTTTTATATATATTTTTCTATGATTATATCATTTTTATTAGTTGTTGATAATAAAATTAGAGGATAAGTTTAATGATAAGTTTAGGTTTTTAGAGATTCTATAAATTTCGATAATTATTTGATAATATTTGGAATGATTCGAGATTTTATTACACATAATATGATTCAAATCTAATTCAGTTTATCCAAGTCTAATGCGTAAAATCGACGTATCGAGGAAAATATATATAAACATAGATTCGAAACCAAATGTAAACTGGACACGATTGTCCACGATTTTTAATTTATAATCTATTTATTAATTCAGAACTAAAAATTACGAAATTATAGGCATCGATAAAACCACGTTTTACACTGCCCATTTCCAAACAGACCATCTAAGAATCTAAGAAAAAGAAACCTTCCATCCCCTTAATGTTCACAGTCCGTTCCCAAAGATTTACATTGGTAAACGAAACGAGAAACATTTTTTCTAACAACAAACGAAACACCGCGTTCTTCAAGAAATCCTACACAAAAAGAGAGAAAGAGAAAGAATAAGAGAGGGGCGAAAATAGAAACGAGCGATTCCATGCGAAATTTCCAGCTTCCTTCTTTTCTCAATTTAAAATTGGGGGAGGGGGCAAGGAAGGAATTGGAACGATTTCCAACGAAGTTGTGCGATCCATTGAGGGTGGTGTCGAGCTTTTAAAAGACAAAAGGGTAGTTCGGGCACGAAATTAAATCGACGCGGCGAAGCGACACGCGGCGCGGGATAAGAAAGATTAGTCGGGCGGCGCGGCGTTTAAATGCAAAATGAGCGGACAACGGGCGCGATTTACTCGGATTCTACGTCATTGTCGGTACGACGACGGTTTTAGATCTGGCAACGGACACGAAACGAGAAGATGGGGGAGGTGGCGTAAATCCGGCCGATGAATGCCCCGCCGAGAATCTCTCGCGATTGGGACTTCCGATTAATGATAATCGCCTTTTGTCCCGCGCCGATTATGCGATGCCTCGTTTCCTGACAAGGTTTACGCGATAGATTTGTTTGTCGATCACGATCCGCTCGTGTTTTGGCCGCTTCCTTCACCGATTTTCCTTTGAGAATCGTGTTTTTCAGTGAAATGAAAAGAAAGTAACTTTGGTATACACATCTTCATTCGATTTATTTCTCTTTTAGAAACAATCAAATTCGATCTTTCTTAAAAATTTTCTCTCCGCAAGAATACAAAATTTCCATCCTCGAAGCAAATATCGAAGCAAGGATAAAAATTCTCTCTCAACAAACACCAAATTTCTCTAAATCAATTTCAACCCTAAGAAAATATTCATCGTTGTTATTCGAAAATAGATATTTCTCAAAAAAAGAACGAAAACGAGACGAAATTTCTCCACGAGGTTTCACCTGGGTCGAAAAGTAGGAAAAGTATTTTCGACGAGTGAAAACAACGAGTTCGATCATGTCCAGATCGGTTTCGCAAATCGGTTTCGCGCCGCGTGGATAAATATTTATTTAAACACGTCGCCGGCCGGGATCTCGCGGAAGGCTTTCAATAATAACTCGGTTCGGATCGGTTGGGCTTGGCAAGAGGATAATTTCAGCCCGCTGTCCCTCTCCTCCGGACGTTCCATATAGACGTGTCGAAGATAGACATAGTTTTGGCCGTCTTGAAGTATTAATCCGTTAGGAACACGTGCACTCCTTCCCTCCTCGAGTAATTCCGACTAAATCATTCCCATCGTTATTATCATTGTCGTGTCGCGAGGGAAGACGTTGAATTATCATTCGCATAAATTTCATCGGTTGGATACAGTTTTCGGGGAACGTTGAAACCGGAGAACGAAGGGGACAGAAACGTTGAAATCGGAGAATCGAACATTGACATTAGATCCCTCCTCCTCCTCCAATCGTCGAAGAATGGCGATCCTCTTCCGGTTAATTAATTAATTTTCGTTCCTCGATCTTGATTTTGAAAAATTTCGTCGAACTGGAGGCCAAGGATTTTTTTGTATTCGAAGAATGTTGCTCGTGCGGGGAGATTTGAAATTTGGTAAAGGTAAAGGGAGAAAGGAAGTTTTTTTTTTTAGAATAGAATAAAAGTTGGAAACTTCTTCTATTCGAGAGTTTAGTCATTTTCCTCGAAACTCGTATTCTGCATAAATCATGCTTATGAATCACATTATGGAAATTAAAAATAAAGCCATGTCAAACAAGTGGAAATAATATTAATATTAATATAATTGATTGATTGTCGAGTAAACATATCTATATTTAATTTATCGCCACTGAAGTGATCAATCAAAAGGTATTTACTTTACTTGGAACAGAAAGTTATAAAGGTTTACTTTCCGCACGATTATTTTTTTACAAAATTATTTAATAATTTCGAAAATCATCTTGCGCAAAATATTAGTCAATAATCGATAGAAATATATTTTTACAATCTCTTATAACTTATAAATATATATTCTTAAAAATAAAATATTTCAAGCATCGAATCTCGAAAAAAAAAAATTAGTTTCTACAATCGAATGACTCGAATGTCGAACAAATCGCGGAAACAATTAAAAAAGAACAAATATGGAACGTCATAGCCTAAGGGATTTCCTCTAAATGAAGATGGATAATTGTCTTTTTTGACGCCCAAAATGAAAGTGTTTAAGTCGAACAAATAGGAGCATCTATAGCTCATATTGCATTACGAAACAGTAACTTTTTAAAAAAAGAAAAAAAAGAAAGTAAAATCGTTTTTATCCACGTTTCTATTCTTGGTCGATAATCGATTTGAAATTGGCGGATCGATTGGAAGGATGTACAATCGATTCGAAGACGATAAATCGTCGTTTCTTGCTGGCTAGAATAGATTCGAGAAATCGAATTGAAGCACTGATGTGCTTTTAAAATAGCACCAAGGTCTGGGCGAGGCTTCGATCAGCATTCGTTTTACGGATGAACATCTGTTAAAAAATATATTTCATTTTGCTCGATTGCTTTTTAAACTTAATTTCTATTTGAAATTTACGTTGTATTATGGTGGATGAAAATAATTTAATAAAAAATGGGTTGCTTTGATCTTTCGGGAGAATTCATTTTGAATTTTTTAGAATTACTCATAATTCATACATTGTTTTTTCGTTTTATTGTTAGAAAAAAAGAAGTGAAAAATTTTGGATATTGGTTATAAAGTGGAATGATAAATATTTGGGGATCGATTAAACCTTTTAATTGATTGATTATTGCTAATTATAAATTCTTTATACAAATTTGAAATAAATATGCATTAGATAAAAGTTGAATGTATTCAGATTTGAATTTTAGTAATTTATATGTTGTTTATAAAAAATTTGTTTCGTGGCAATTTTATACATAATATAGAATTAATCAATTCAATTTCATTTAATAATATTCAATATAGAATTTCTAGATATTTTTAATAGCAAATTCTCTGTAATTAAATTTATTGTTAGTTGAATCGATAAGCTATGTACACAATCAAATTGATATTCTAATTAATACAAAATTAATTGACAATTCGTCAATTACGAACAGCATTAATCATTTTATAAGAAACTTTAACAATTAATTTATCTGAACATGTATTACAATAATCAAAAAATTAGCTCACTGAATAAAATCCTTCGTTTTTTCAAATTATTTTAAGCAATTATAAACAGTTCACGAATAATTTAATATTGGAAGAACCAAACTTGTCAAAATGATGAGTTACAGACTTTTTGGGTTACTAAAAACATACAAATACTCGTGGCAAGATTAATATTAGATTTTGTTGTGATACACAGATCTAACTATATAGGTTTAATTTTACTATCAATTTTAATAAATCATCAAGTATTCGATAGTTTCAATGTTCTTACTTATGAAAAATTATTTCGTATTTATTATGAAATTTTAATTACTTTAAATTTGCTAATTTTAATTTTTTCTTTAACGTTTAATTTCTGAAGAAAATCATTTAGTTTTCAGAGTAAAAACATTAATAAGTTATTCCAAGAATTTTAAGAAATTTATTAGCTATTTATAATATAATAGGCTTACATAATCGATTGATCTCATTAACAAAAATTCTTCGATTTTTTCGAAATCAGTCACATTTCTCCAATATTAAAATTTAGAAATTTATAAAATGTGAAATTTTTCACCTAATTTTTTATCCAAATCCAAATCACTCGAATCATTGAACCCACTTCCACTACCTCCATCATTTATCCCATTTTTATTTAGCTCCATTCAAAAAAAAAAAAAGAAAAGAAAAATGATCTCGTTGTTAAACCACCACGTTCGACGAGAAGCAGATTGCCCGAGGAAATTTATACGGACACGCGGTACAAATACGCGTTAGATGCAAATACGATGGCCGCCGGATCGGTGGTTATTAATCTCTGGTCTTAAGGTAAAAGACGCGAGATTTACGAGGTGGTGCAAGGTCCGCAAGGTGGTCGTCTCCGTGTCATTTTTCCCGCCTCCTCCGTTCATCCATCTTCCGAATCAACGAATTTCCGGTATAGCTGATTACATTAGCATCCGTTCCTAGAAATTTTCACGAATTTCCCACGCAAACGAGAACGCGAAAATTTGGATTATCGGCCAGATTTTAGAGCTCTTTCTCTCTCTCTCTCGTCGAAGTGTAATCACGCGAAACTGCAATGTATATCCATGCTATGTATATCCACGCTTTACAACGCGTAAATTCACGGATTTTGTACGCAGATAGTGAGGATATACGGGGAAGCTATATACGTTGTCATTTCACGTTGTTTTGTAACGTATTTCGTTGTTTTGCGTCGAACGAATTTGTCTCCTTTTTTCTGGTAGATTAAGTTGAATGGGATCGAAATTTATTCGATTTTTTTTTTTTTTGATAATAAAATAAATGTTCATTCTCTTCTTCATCTTCGCGATTTTCACGTTTCCTATTTTTCTTATATTTTTGGGATGGAATTTCGCAATAAAAAAACTCATTGATCCCTCTCCTCCCTTAAAAAAAAATAGAAAATTTTAATAGGATAAAATTCGTGATGGAATAAAATTCACTTTGACCATTGAAAATATTTTAATGAGATATTTTAATAAGGTTAACCACCTTCGATTTCACACTTTGGCAACAGCAAACAATAATAATAAAACGAGAAGAATGTTAACGCGCAATAAAACGTTACGGGAAATTCGCTTTCGAAATATCGATCGGTTTAATCCCACTTCAATCCCGCTTCGCATTTTGAAATCAATTTAACACTTTCATCCATAAAATGGGGATGCGACAGAATCGGATCCCCTTCCCCCGCCTACCTGGCAAAGGAAAATCTCTTTGAGTGATGTAATTCCGGAAACGGAAGCGACAGGAAGGGATCGGTTTTCCCTCGAAGCGCCAGGGAATAATTCAACGGTTGCCAGACAAACAAATAAGTGGAAATTACGATGATTAATCGAACGTCAGGAGCAACGACGAATAATTTGCACGACGACGAATTTCGCGAATCTCTAAAGAGCTATCCACGTTTCTATTTCTTTATGAGACTTTATTCGATTCTCGTTTTAATCGCTTTTATTTCCAATTTTCATCACACTCTCCTTTCTTCGTCCTTTCGTCTCCCTTTTCCTTTGTTTCTCTCAATCGGGAAAAATTAATTAATTAAATCGATACGAGTTGTGGATGAAAAATAGGTAAGTAATAGATAGATAGATAGAGAGTTGGGGTATAGGGAGACGAATCCAATCTTCGCGTGACTAATTATTCCACAGTCTTAATTTGTGACTCGTGTGACAGTGAGCCGCGAGATTTATGGTGGAGGTTGGTTACTCTGAAACGTTTAGTAGATTTGTCATAACGATGTTACTTTGTGATTCGATGCGCAATCCTAATGACAAGATATGCTCTCCCTGTTAACACCCTTGAAACGTTTAGATTAGCGTTTAAATTAAATTTTAGATACATGGTGGCTGTTTTTATCGTAAGGAAAAATGTATTTATAAGTAATTTTTTTTTTTTAGAAAGATTAAAACAGAGATAATTATTTCACGGAGATTAAATTAATTTTATTGGGGGGAATCAAAGTATATTAAATGACGAATGATTAAGTATTTTTTAAAAAATAGATTAAGAAGTAAAGATAAAATTGAGACTAAAACGGATTTTAAATGAATTAAATTATAAATTGTTTCATAGAATTATTTTCAATGATTAGAAACTAATTTTGTTAGAAAAGTAGAATGAATTTTTTAATTTGTTAAGAATGATTATGCAAATTAAATAAAATGATAAATAGGATGAGTATTATACTTTTACATTTTCATACTGTGCTGATAGTGCTAAAATAAGTAGGATGTTGGAAACCTATTAAAAAAGGAAACTTACATCAGGAAACCTTATAGTATTAATTGCAAGAACTTGAAAGCCTTGAGAGGTCAAATTACAAGTTACGAGACACGATTTTTTTCTCACATCACGTGGAAAAGAAAATTTCAAACAATTTAATTAACGAAGCAAAGAAGATATTTTTTTTTTTTTATACAACACTTTTTTCTCAAGGAATTTCATAGAATTGCATCAATGCATTTATAAGGAAAAATAAGTTTCAGTCTGACTATGAACGAACTTTGTCTACTTACGCACCGTTTCCTTATACCATTTTAATTCTCTTAATGTTTCCTTTCCTTTATAGAATTCTATACTATAATGCACATATTATTTTCATCTTTTATTTCTAAAAATAACAATATCCACTACACAACAAAGTTAAAAAGTTTTCTTCATAAAATTCGAAGAATACGATTTATGACATTTAATCGTATTACAACTTGATAACACAGATATATAAAATTTATTTCCAAATTAGAATTGCAAAAGATATTTTATTGCAAAATTTATTCCCGCCCGGAAAAATGAGATTTGCACAAATTACGAATCGATAATTTTAATGGAAAAATAAGTTTCTATTGTTGCTATTTCTCGGAAAATCTGGCGACCACCTGATCGCTACGTGTTCCTCGGGCTACGTAGATAACATACCGTTACGTAGAAAGAAACGACGTGTAATCACACGCATCCGTATACTCGTGGATCGCGAAATTCTTGGCACAGGCCGAGGTGTCTTGACAAAAATCTCGCCTTGCGTTTAGGTCGGCCGACCTTGCGCCTCGAGGAGCATAAGGTGACGACATCGTGGTCTCCGCAATTCACACCTTCGATAAAATTCTAAGCATTTGTAAATTGGCAACGAGCGAGCAAAGTGACGTTGTCGAAACGAAACTGTATCGTTTCGTGGAACGATTCTTCTTTTTCTTTTTTTTTTTGATGACGCGTTGATGAATATAAAAGTGTAGGAGGAAGGCTTTTGACTTGATTGTGACAAGGGAAGATTCCATTGAATCTTCATTGAAATAAATAATATATACAATTTGATATTGTATGTATTAAATTGTTACTTTTATTGAATCGTTTTGAAAGAAGTATTTTATGAAATTTTTTTTTTTTTATCGTTAAATATCGAAATAACGCGTTTCGACTTATAAATGTCGGCAATGATCGCGTTTCGTTGAATTCTCATTGTCAGTTTTGCAATTTACCGTTTGGCCTAAAATTGTACCGGCGATTGTAAATCGTGGCGATTACGAGATCGATGGCCCCTTGCGAGGCCGGTGAAGTGTGGGTCGACGATTTTGGCGGAAGCATTAATCGGTCATGATGACATCATCGTGGATAGAAGCCGCACAAGGTCGTGACAGCACCAGTGATGCTGTCACGAATAATTTGAGCATGTTCAATTCATGGTGTAACACTTTTAGCAACGATTTCCGACATGATTTCCTTTTATTTTAACGTCAATATTTTTTTTTTTTACTGAAATTTGTTGATGATATTTTTATTATCTTCTTTGACTTATCATTATCCCTCTATTCTTTTCGCTAGAATTTTATTTTTTTTAGTTTAGAAGTTAATAATAATTAAATTTGTTTGTCTTAAGAAATTGAAGAATAAATTTTCATTCGTTAGTTAGTAGTAGTACATTTTTATATTTATTACATTATGGAACAATTCAGGTATATATTATTTAAAATAGATTATACATGAGTTTATCCATAAATTTATCATCTTCCTCAAAATAATTGTATTGTAAATTATATAACTCTGAAAATGTGTGAAATTTTCTTATCTTCTTATCTCTAATTTCTTATCTTAATCCAAATGCGCCAGAGTTGATAAATTTCCATCAATCAAATTTCCATAAACAATTTCTTTGACAAACGTTCTTTCTCGAACAAAATTTCTCAACACATAGACCGACAATTTGAAATTTTGTAATTTTTGAAATTCTGAAAAAACGTGAGAAAATTTCTGGAAGCAACGATCGGTCGGTGGTGGGTCGGATATTTCGAATCGACGACGTTTTACGGATGGCGCGGTTTTCGTGACGTCGACAACTGCGTCCGTTTCATCGGCGATTTCCACGTCATTGCTCGCGGCCCTAACTTTATTTATACACGCCGTAAGATAGGCGCTCGTTACTATTTAGACCTGTTGCAGTCGGAATTGGAATTCCCGTTGCAGATGCGTCTCGCTTGCCAACGTATTTTCCAATGTGAATTACAACGAAGTCGATTCGTCGAGCTGAAATATTTAAATATATAATAAAATTCAGATGAACTACGTTGCGCGAAACTTATATTATTTGAGAAATCTATTTGTTCCAAAATGAGGAATTTTGACAAGAAAAATTTTTTTTATGGAATTTAATCGACTACGAAAGCTGTACAGATCATTCACCTGTATAGCGACGATGGTCAGAAATAGCCATTATTTCGCTCTTGGCATTGATAGCGACATAAACAAATTTTGTTTATTTTGCAGAAATCAAATTTTATCGTGTAACAGCATAACTACATATATATATATATATATATGTAATTTATAACTTGCATATTACTTCCTCCTATTAGTTTCGCGCCAAGTTTGATAAAGGGATACACGAATTTACAATTAGACGCTTCTAAAATTATTTAATCATTTATATAACAAGATGGAATAAAGAAATATAAATGGATAAATAAATAGATTTCAAAAATTTTCAATGTGAAAAATTCCTGCGCGTCATAAAAATTATGAAAAAAAAATTATTCCCTTTTTCATTTCCCACATCGTCTTTTCTCAACAATCACTGGTAGACATTAAATAACGAACGAAATCTATGGTGAAATTAAAATCGACGTCGTCATATTTTTTCCTTGACCGATTTTAATATTTAATCGGTAACGAAATTTATCCTGAAACTCCACCTATTTCGCAAATTTCACAATGTTGTACGCGATTATCGGCGCAAACTGCAGCGGTGGTGAATAATAGGTCGGAAATGGAGTAGGGTCGAGTAAATAGGGTGGCCTTTATTCGGGGGGAGGGGCGATCCTGAATGAAATGCGCCACTTGGCAAGCCCGAGTAACGCCGGCACGTCATAAGATGTACCGTGCAACGTCTGAGGAAGAAGCGAGATCAAACGTGGAAGCGTAACATTGTTGGATGGAACACTTTAAGGGTAAATTTTAGCGTGAAAACGCATCATCGGCCATGATTTAGATCGTG
This sequence comes from Apis dorsata, assembly GCF_000469605.1. Lineage (NCBI taxonomy): Eukaryota > Metazoa > Arthropoda > Insecta > Hymenoptera > Apidae > Apis > Apis dorsata. The sequence continues at coordinate 478,454 of NW_006263796.1, read as the reverse complement.
TGAATGAAAGTTAACGTTAAACGGGAAATTTTTAAGTAGTAGTGGAAGTAGAAGAAGAACTTTCAGATCTTAATCTTGCTCAATTGCAAGAGCGAAAGGGATGATTTTTCGCATCTTCTCGTGTTATCCGCGTTTCTAAAATCGTAAAATTCTGTTATTCTAAATTAAAATTTACTCAGAAGAAATTTTCTTTTGATCCTGATCGTGTTACGATAACTTTATTCTTTTTCTTAAATTTAAAAATTTCAAAAAAAATATGATATAAAATACATCGTTAGATTTTTCGTCGATTAAAAATTTGATACGAGATTAATGAACGCAGGGAAAACTTTCCAAATCTTAAAATACTATTTTATAAATCCATTGTCACTGTTCCAATCCAAGGAAACTAGCGCCAAATTACCACTTGATCCGATTTCCATCTTAAAATAATAATTCGAACAGGCAAACTCAATCAATCTATTGTAAACTTTCTTCTCTAAGATAAAAGAGAAGCTCAGAGATCCAACTTGTTCAAACCTTGTCCATCCTCCTCCCAAACTTCCTCCAAACCTTCTCGAAATATCAAACCATATTTCTTTCAAACGAAATAAATCGGGGCGGAAAAAATAAACCCGCGCGTCAAGCTGAAACGAATTCGATAAGTTTCGCCTCGTTGATCGGGAACCAGAAGATCGCGCCTCTGTTGGAGGATCCAGGGGCAATTTGGGCCGAGTTGGCTTATCGAGCGAATAGAAAGGGAGAGTGTGCGAATCCGAAGACGAGGCTAGGGCAGCTTAATGCTTCCGTTTTGGTTTCTGGTCGATGCCTCTGGCGTCTCAATTAGCGAGACACCACCTCTCTCTCTTTCTCTGTCTGTCTGTCTGTCTATCTATCTCTCCTCCTCCTCCTCAAATCACGTTGGTTGGGTGTGCTCGGTCATGCTCGACGCGATTCGTGGCCGATTCTCGAAATAGATCCGCTTCGTTGTCCGTCCTCTCACCACCTTATCCTTTCTCCTCCTTCCTTTCGGCCCATGAATCTGCCGCGAATTGATAGCTCCCCTGTCGTACGAGTCTTATTTGGCTTCGTCCCGTGTGAAATCGATGAAGACGCGCGTATGTAAGCGATTCGTTTATATACGGAGGGTTTGAAAGATGGTAGGCGATGGTGGACAGGAGGGGGGAAGAAGTAGTAGAAGTAGTTTTTAGAAATGTTTTAGGGAATTTAGTGAATTATTATTTATTTGATAAAATAAATAGGAAGGGAAAAGTTGAGGAAAGTATATAATATTGGGAATATAAGTGGTAATTGTCGAAACGATTTCAAAAGGAAGTTGTTATACACGATAAATAAGAGAGCGCGTAATACGAGTGAAATTCAAATAGAGTTTTGCGCATTATGAAGTTTGAATTTATGTCTATTGTGTATATATTTATGGAGATAAATGAGGAAGAGTGAAAATGAGAGTTTTAGAGTTTCGTTGATGTGTACGTAGCTTTAGAGGATAGAATGACTCCCTTGAATGCAACTGCATTAAAGATAAACAATGCATAATTAGCGAAAGTTTAGAAAGGAGAAGACGGAATTTTAGAGAAAAGAGGATGTATAAGAAAGAATGGGCTCGTAGAGAGAAAATTGCAATGGGTATACAAGAATTTCTTGTATATTAATTATTATTTTTCCATATTTGATTAAAAAAATTGTATTATAAAATATTTCACAAAATTTTGTCACTGTTTTTGTTTCT
>NW_006263796.1:465431-476449 GCF_000469605.1 Apis dorsata | reverse complement strand
AAAAAAAAAAAAGGATAAGTTGTAGAAGCGAATAAAATTAACATTGAATTGATCTCTAAAATATTATTTCTTAAATATCAACTATTCTCCAATTTTTACATTATACATATAATAATCTTTTTTCAAAGAATTTAATAACAACAATCGAAAGATAAAAATTTCCCTTCAAACTCTTCAATAAATGCAATAAAATTTACAAAAATTCAAAATTCCTTGTCATAATTAAGATTAATAAATTAGGTTAAGATTAATAAATTAATCTTCCACGTTTCTCACTCATCCTGACGAAATACTACAACTAGTTATAGTAGCAGTTGAAACACAGTCCATCATAGTATTTTATTTTTAAAAAAAACACATCGTGCAATTTGCTTTTGTTCCAAGGATCGTTGGCCATCGCTGGAGAGATCCATCACGGAAATCCTTGTTTCGTTTCCGTGGATGGATACAAATTCTTGGTCATCTTGGCGGAAAATATTATTTATGAAGATGATATTTTCGAAGATATTTATTGGATGGGAACTAATTCGAGCGCTGGGCGCCCGTTCGCCCAGGGATTTTCACAGAACTATAGATTACACAGCTCGGACATTCAACGTTATTTGTTTCACTTGGAACTTTCTCACTGTCTCTTCTTCCTCGCTGTTTCCCTTCCTCTTTCGCCTCTGCTCCGTCCAATTATCCGTTTCGTCGCGAATAAATCGATAATCTCTAGAGAGAAGGTTTCTTCGTTCTCGAAATTTCAAAAATATTAATATTGTGTCGTTCTTTTATTGTTTCGTTCGCTATTTCGATACAGATTTTTTTTCCTGAAAAAAGATAGGATAAATAGTTTGTTTGATGATTATAAAATTATTTATGATGTTCCATTTCTCCAATTCTCAAATTTAATCGAATCCAATCTAATAAAATCCAGGATTCGTATTATTGTCCGTGTTTAATTTTTCCTAAAAATCGTTACGAATTAATAACAAATTATTAGAATATCACAAAGATTTCGATTAACTCAGCTGTGGGATTTTCGTTACATTCGATTCGTCGATGAACTCTGTAAAATGATCGTGTATCACCTAAACTTAGATCGAGCTTCTCTACGATACGTGGTTCAATTCGGGACGGAAATACGATAGTAAGTGGTGGCGTACCGGTGACAGAAAATCCTTGGTCAATTTTAATGGGGGTTTAGGCGCCAATATATCGCGTGACGAATAGTCGTCAGCTGGTCGCATACGATCCTCTGCCATTACTCTCGTCATGTGACTGCCATTGTCAGCTCTAAATTGGGACCTTATTTCTCGTTGTGGATAATTGAAGAGTCGTCTAGGAGAGAGAGAGAGAGAGAGAGAATTGTAAAACGGAAGAAAAAAAAAGAAAAGAAGGAGAAAAAAAGTTGAGAAATTTTCTGGAGAGAAAAATTTGTGAGGCAAAAATTGAAATGAACGAGCGTTGGTTATTCCAAAAGTTTTTTAAAATATGTATATCTTAAGAATTCGAGGGAAAGGTTTGTGGGATGAAAAAGAATTGTGATGAAAGATCTGGCCAAGGTAAGAAAGTGAAATGAGTAAATTTAGAATTTAGAGGGAAAAATAATCTTATAAGGTGAAAGAAAAATTGTGAAACTTTCTAGGATGAAATTAATGCATTAGATATGTAGTTGTTAATCAAAAATAATTCGAAAGATAAAATTCCATGAAATTTAGATTCCTTATTTATTTATTTATTTATTTATTTATTATTTTTAATCTTTGATCTGTGAGATTTGTTTGGTATCGAATAATTATCGAAATAACTTTTATATCGTAAAGAATAAATATCGTATTTTTTTTTTCATCCAAATGTTAATTTATAATATCGATAAATTGAATTATCATTTTCTATAGCCAGGTAAATTTATCCGTAATAAAAATCTTAATCATAATCTTCAACGATTGCCAATTATAAATTAAAAAGTACACGGTAATGAAGATCAATACCATGAAAATGATTCTGACTTATTTTAATACGAATAAATATGCTAAAAAAAAAAAAAAAAAAAATATTGTACGATTGTTAACCCAGGGAAAAATTGGGTTAAGTTCCCCGGGCAAATCCCGTTTAACGTGTTTACCTATAAAAAAAAAAAAAAAAAAAAAAGAAGCAATAAATTGTAAATGTAATATTTGCATTGGAAATTACAGCCAATCCAGCACAGAAACATAAAAACAGCCGGAACTACATTTATAACGAATAAAACCACAAATTATTCACGTAGATATTCCCTGTACGGATATATATTTCCCTCGAATAAAAAAAAAATGCAATAGTTTCCAACGAGAAATAAAATTCAACTTATTATATTTCACTGATAAAAAAAAAAAAAAAAAAACAAAAATTAAATAAATTTTATTCAAAAAGGATCGCGTATTTTATTCGCTGTGGATACAATGTTTAAAATAATTAATTTTCATGTTTATTCTATAATAAAAATAAATAAAATATAATCGTATAAACGTTCCAACGTGTCTCGTAAATTATTCCGATTAAAATTCCACCGTGGCGGTATGCTTTATTATTTTATTCGCTTTTTGACAGTCAGAAGCGAGGGCCATTGTGAAAATCTTTTGTTTAAATAAACACGATGATAATTAATTTTTCAAATCTATGAACTTTCCCTTATCGTAAATTGATAAATTTTCCAAAATTGTGGAATATTTTATCAAAAATTTGAAAAAAAATTTCAAAAAGATTTCTTCTAAACTTTCCACGTTCTTAAACGTTTCTTTAAAATTCTCCTCAAATACATGATAAAAATATATATCACATCGATGAACAAACTTCATCAAAAACCATAATCTTATATAAAAAAAAATACATTTCATCGTTGATCGTATTTCGAGGCGAAATTTTACTTTTATTATATTTTATTTTATTTATTTTATTATTAAAAAAAAAAAAATCGTAAAATTATCAAAATCTCGAGAAAGAATCATCATCGTAACAGCGCGCAAAATATTCTCTTTCCACCCGATAGTCCGTTTTCAAACGCGCCGGTCCAGTCTAAAAAATCCTTGCGAAAACATATTTTTAACCGTGATCGCACACATTGCAGGAAACGGGACATTGTTGCAGACAAATCTGCTCTCTGGATTGTAACTCAAAAGCTATTTGCGTGCTTACGTATTCATATATTCGGTTTGTCCATTCGGTCGAAAATAAATTTTATTCGTTCATCTCAAGTTGAGACGAGCCGTTGTGAATTGTTGTTTATTCGAGATACGCGAGATAAAATTGTCTCTTGATAACACGATATTATATATCGCGATACGTATTATTTCAATTTTGATCCCGAATTTGTTTAGAAGTATGGAGAGAAGATGTTCTCCAAAGCGAAGAAAAGTGACAGATTTTTAATTAATATCGAACGAGAATTATTTAGGAATATAAAGTTTTAACGAACCTCCTCCTCCTAATCTCTATTAATTATTAATCAAGGATTAACGGTCCATTTAAAAGAGTTTAAGTTTTATAGCTTGGGACTGGAAGGAAATGAGAAGAGACCGTTCGTTAAGATTAATTATTAATTGTAAAGTATATACACTAAATCACTTCAACGTCTTATGGAAGTTTCATCGCTTAAAGCGGTTGTATTTATTAAAAAAAAAAAAATACCAGTAAAGATGTTTCTTCGAATATTCTGCTGATATTAAGATGAGCTCGAAACTTGGTAAATATTCTTCGTAACTCGAAGTTATTTATTAACTTCTTTCGAGTATCTTCTATTTGAAAAAAAAGAAAAAGAGAGAAGAAATTTTTTTATTTTGGAAAGAAAGAAAAAAAAATTTTTAAATCGATCGAAAAAGTTACCAGAAGTTATCTGTTTATTTAACTTTGAAATTTTAGAGCGTAGAATTTCTGATAATAAAATTTGCAAATTTTTTTTTTTAAAAAGATTAGATTATAATAATAAAATTAAAATGTGGAGGGCAGTTTAAAATTTTTTTCGAATTATTATCATTTACAAAAATCTTTCCGCAATTTTAATTATTTAACGCATGTTGCATCTACAACTTGTCACGATCTCCCCCTCGTTTCAAACGCTACCTTTTCCATAAATTCAAACAAAGGTCCTTTACCATGGTCACTCGAGCCTGCTCGTAAAACAGCCAGATACGAGCTTAGTAGATACTTAACATCTCCGGGATAAGATTTACCTTTCTCTTTGAAGATTTTCTTACTCTTATATCTTGATTTATGTTGGAATTCATGTTCATGCACGCGATCCTTTACGACATAAAAGTAATTAATGAGGCAGGACGTTGTAATAGTTATACTTTGTTCCCGGACGATAAACCAGCAAATCACTCAAATTGATTGGTTTCTGGAATTTAAAATATGTGGATACTTTCATCACTCGGGAATACACACATATCTAATTATTTTCGCGATTATTTCATCGATTATAATCAATTAGTATTTATTATTAAATTTAACTAGCACACAATTACATCGTACATTCGTTTTTCAAAAATTCATTATAAAATATATTTATTATTTAAAGGGTGCATCAATCGATCGAAAGATCATGATCTTCTTCCTTACGAGTAAACGATACAACATTTATAATATTTATATCTATACATAACAATATAATATTATTCTGAAACTGATTAATTTTCTGTTCCATTAATTTTCTAACATAAACGATATTTCGATCAAATATGTGGAGGCGTTTTGCACGTGTCGTAAACATCGGTGTCAGTGCTCCGGTAAGGCGTTGAATAAAAATAAAAGATACCTTTCCCCCCGAATCCCCGTATTTTTAATCAAAAGGCCAGACCGAACCGAGAAACGTTTACTTTCCTCGATTCCATCGAAAGTGTAAACCCTCGCAAAATAACCTCGTGACGGAAATAACGCGTTCCCGATAAAAAAGCTCGTCGTTACGTTATGTAATGATCCGCACGTGTCTGAACGCCGCGCACATTTTTCACACTTTCCACATTATTATTCGTTTACACCCTCCCTCCCTTCCCCCGTTTGTGGATAAGCCGCCGCGTATAAATCCGTGAATCCACACGCGATTCTTTTTGCAGCTTCCAATCTATCCAATCAAAATAAAATAAATAATTTGATTGGATAATTTGTGGATAATTTCTCTCACGGCGCGGGAAAAAGAAATTTGTTTAATTCCGTCTAAAGGAGGAAATGAGACGCGTCTTTCTTTGGCTGCAATTTTTCTTGGGAAATAATTTTTTTATGATAAATCTCTATCTTATTTCGCGAGTTTTTTTTTAAGAAGAAGAAGGATGTATTATATACTCTTTGCAATTGTATAAACTTAATATTTAAATTAAAAGTTTTTTTGAGTTTTCTTTTATATCTTAAATCTTTTCTGAAGTGAAATGGACAAGCGATTTTCTAACAGTTAATTATTGTTGTATGGGAAGGAATTTTTTATAATGGAATGATATTAATATCGAACGAGGTAAAGTTTTATGGTAAAGATTTTTGTTGAACGTTCAGGATTTAAAAAAGTTCGGAACAAGTATATATATCGAGGGCAAGGGTTATGGGATGAAAAAGTTTTTTGGAGGGTATGATGAGTTTACACAGTGTTACAAACTTGCTACTTTACATATTTTCTTTTCTCAACGCTTGAAGAATTAATTTACTTTCTATTTATTTAATAACATATTTAATAGAACATGATCTTGTTTAATGGTAAAGTAAAAATTAACATTAGAAAAAACAATTGTTCTAAAATGTATTAATATTCTCGTTTTAACGTGAGTTTCCAATATACTTATTAATAATAAAAGAAAATTATTGTTATTATTTCTACAAGAAGATTTAAAAAACGTCTTTAAATTTTAAATATTATTTTTTTTAATAATATAACACGAAGAAAAGGAATCGGTATTGATTATGATATCTCTGACGTGAGAAATTAACGCATTTTGGAGCAGAACTTAAAGATGTCATTGTATTCGAAACACAACTGCGTGGATGAAAAACTGCTTATTAAAAGGGATGAAAACTTTCGTTGATTTTCGATCCTCTTCTTTCACTCACTTCGAAATTATTCGTAATTCAATTCAAAATCAAACCTTAAGCATTATTAGCAATGATACAATAATTTATACAATATTTGATAGAATCAGATTTTATAAGAAATTTATATTCCAATAATATCGATAACATTCATGAAAGAAAATGAAGCATACGAAATTGCTATGTATAAAAATAGAATACATAAATTATTATAAAGTGATACATATATTAAAGAATAAAACACAAAAAGATTGCGGTTGCAGGGACATGAGAAGCGTTTTCAAACCAATAATCGTACAATTAGAAAAGTTCTTTGAACCCGACAACTCGAAATAATCCGAAGAATGCGAGGCTAATTAGAGAGTGGAATTAATTACTCGTGGAATGGACTCGTTGGCAAAATTGCAACCGAGGACACGCGCGCGTTTTCTTTGTTTAACTTAATTGCGGTCCAGGCGTCAATCACGATTTATCCCCTGAAATATTCACGATACCCTTTTGCTACTACGTGATCGATCGCCACCTGTTTCGTTCACGGTATTTCTTTGACGAAAATCGTTTCCTACGATCATCCGTGATTACGTTAATTCACGGTAAAATTTGTTTCGAAATATTCGTTGGTAGATAAAATCCGATCCATTGAAAATTGAAAAAAAGGCGTCTCTTATTGAGAAAGAAAAAAAGGATATCAAATTTTAAAATTGTTATAAATTATGATGAAAAAGACAGGCATATGTAATTGGCGTAAAATTTTATTTTTAAGAATCAAGAGAATTTGTAATAATTCGTCCGAGCAACTAAGTTTGCACGATACTCGTACATTTATCCCTAGAAAAGAAGCTGCATTCTCTTGACATACTTATTCACAACGCAGAATTTAACAAAGTCTTATTGCCAGCTCTATATTATTCCACCAGTTCTTTTCTTTTTATATGTTTTAATAAGAAAAGTTGAACATTAATTCGCATAGAAAATCCCCATCCCCGAATATTAACAATCTTGTAACTCCTAGACTTTTAATTTTATTCGTGCAAAACGAAACATTTGATCTGATAATTCCATCGAATCTCTCATTTTTCTGTTTAAATTTCCCTTTCAAACTTCCCTTACGAACTTTACGAAAGGATAAAGAGAAAATTAAAAGTGAAAATAAACAATAATGGACAATATAATAATGATTCAATTCTATTTGAAGTCTTCTATAGTAAATTCTATATTGGTGAAAATTCTAATTTTCCTCAAGATAGATACAAATCTGTGCCAAATTTTCAAAAAATGTCTAATTTTCCTCAAGATAGATATAATTTCGATAGATACGATACAAATCTGTGCCAAATTTTCAAAAAATGTCTCGGTGTCTCTTTAGCCAAGTAAACTCCATCTGGCGGTTCCACTTGAGAAGCTCTCGAGCTTTCAAGTTCCCGCGAAAGTTTTCAGCCTGTGTTGCCATCTGGCTGAATCTCGACGAACCGACGTTATGTTTATAAATAATCTATTTTGCGGTTGGTCACCGCCTTCGTTTAACGTGCGAATCGGTTCATTGGTAAAAAATTGACTGAAAAATTTATCCTTATATAGATTCTACCTCCAACTCTTTCTTTCTTGAATATATATATATAATATTCAAATTTCGCGGTTAGAGTAACAACTTCTTTCTTTTCTTCTGGGAATATTGTTATATAATTTATCTCTCTTTAAATTTGGAAAATTGTTATTAGAATATAAGTATAACGAGAAAGAGAATTATTGGAAAGGAGATTTCGTTGTTCAGCAATATTCGAAAGCATCGAATATATCACAATTTATAATAAAATGCACTATTTAATTTAATATAAAAAAACTTAAAAGTCTAAAAACACTGTAAATTGAAAATAATAATAATAATAATATATATATATATATTTTCTACGAGAGAAATATATCGTGTATAAATCGTATATACACAACTTCAACATTAAAACTAGAAGAACGGTATATAACTTAGCAAGAAATAGAAATTTTCGCTCAGCCTCATGCACGTTACTTAAAACAGGAAATTACCATATATCACAATACCATCTTCATTCGTATATCCTATAAGAGCCACGAGCCACGTGCAAATACTTGCAATATTCTATCTAATAGAGAGAGCCGCATCCCTTACAATTTACACGTTCGCACGTGACAAATAAATTGAATATCAAACAGAGAAACGTAGAGATCCCGCGCTTTAACAGATCATCCGAAACGATCGAAAATAAACGATATTTCAACCTAATATCTCCGTGAACTCGTGAATCTTTATAAATAGACTGCGGATATTTATGCATCTATGCAAAATTTAAGCGTTTAACAACAAAAAATCAAAAAAGGATAAAATATCCAATATGTAACAAAATCACATATTGATATTTGAATCTCCATTTCTTAACCGTGCGTTTTGTAAAAATTTTTTATTTTAATTAAAACCAACACCCATTATGAATATGATTTGATTTCACTTTAATTTTCATATTCATTGCTTGCAGTGACAATAAATAGCAAAAATTCTTTCCTCTGATTCTATCTAGTGTATACATTTAAATATATCCAAAATAATAAAAATAAAAATTCTTACTGTTTTTATCCATATATTCTGTTTCTATTTATATTCTTCTTATTATAAATAGAGATTTGTCTTATTCTTCGAATTTCATAACGCGTAATAAAAATACTTGGATATTCTTGTATATTTTTGTATATAAATAGCGTATTCGATAGAGAAATTAACTTAATCCTTCGTTCTTTCCAGAGATATCTTCCTTCTCTCGTCTTGTTCTTTTTTATCCTTACGTCTCCACACGTCTCGGATCGTTAGATCAAATATAGAGGTCGGTACGATCATATTCCATCCTAGTTGCCAAAGAAATTTCGCACGATTTACGAAGAGGATTTGAATCTGGCTGGCTCCAACTCGTAATTCCACTCGTTTTCTCAAAGATCATCGTTTCCGGAGTATCGTTGTGGCTTCGCGACAATGCCAGATCTTTTAAAACCACGATCGAATTCAATTTCTTGGTTTTCCTTGATCCGAGTTACGAGTTCGATCGATGAATATTTGAAAAAATGAGCTTCAAGTTTTGCTTTATCTCAGGCTGTAATTTGAACTGTTTTATTTTATTATTCCTTTAAATGAAACTATTTATTGCATTTTTGTTGTAATTTAATTTTATATTCTCATTTTTTAAGAGAGTTAAGATGCACAGTTGCAATAAGCATAAACTTCACTACATCATTTCAATATTTAGAATGGATAATGCTTAAGTAAATATCAGAAAAAGTTTAACAGAAGTCGAATTGCATATTAAAAGAGAATATCGATGTCAAACAAAAGTCACAATTCACGAGAATTCAAAAGATATAAATAAACCACGAAGCGATTTTGGTCGAAAACGTATCGTTGTTTTCGTGTGGGTAAAGAGGGAAAAAAAAAGAGTATATAAACCGACGAGGCGACGAAAATAAAAATCACATTAAACCCGAGGAAAGGATAACTGAACTAACGCGAGAAGAAAGGTTCGAAAGAGGTAAGAAAATGGAAACGTACGAAAGCAGAGAGGATTCAGTGGAGCAGGAGAGGCATTGAGTCGGAAAATAGATGAAAGATGAAACAGAATTTTCTGCGGTAAAATCTAGACCGAAAAAGAACGGAAGAAATTGAAATAAGGTTGTTGGCATTGTGGAAGAAATATAAATGGAGAGAAAATTTCGTATCGATTTTATTAAAAAAAAATTGGATAATTATTTTTAAATTTTCTAAAAAACCTAATTTTTAATGAAATTAATATTTAAAAGTAGAATTAATATCGATATAAAATTTCTCTGTAATTTAACGTATACTTCGTGAAAAATAGTGTTTCTAATTAGTGTTTCTAAATTACATTTCTTTAAATGTAATTTAATAACTAATTCTATGAAATATTCCATTAAATTCGAATTTTATCTTAATTTCATTAAAAATGTAATTTCATTGTAAATTTGAAATTTCAGTTAACTCACTAGATATAAGAATAAGGGATAAATTATCCCCTAAAATAGAGGATATGCCAAATTGAATGGCGAGGAAGAAAAATGTTTGTGCGGAAAGTTAAACGAGTTTGGCTCGTGATGTGAGGTTTGTTATCCTGATGACATCGATGAATTAATACCTTATTAGTCGCCAGTTTGTTAAACGTTGAACAATAAAGGAGACATTTGTAATAATTCTACGCTCCCTAATTGAAACGTAGTATTTTTTTTTTAAATTATTTCAAATTTAAAATTATTAAAGTGTTCTCTAAATTTTTCTTAGAAATAAGTAATTGAAAAGGTTGAATGATTTGAATATATGTGTAATTTAATGTTTGAAATTAATTGGGTTAATTAAATGTAATTTTCAAGTGCTCAATGAACTAAGTAAGTGCTTGTGTCAAAAGTCAAACATGAAAGTTGTACACGAGTCGAGTTTCTACCTAGAATTAAATTTAATTCACAGAATAAATTGAATTTTAATTTTTAAGCTTGTTCAGCTTGAGGATTATCGAAAAAAATAAACACATTCGTGAGAATAAAAAAAAAAAAATCAAATTACAAATTATATATTCGTATTCGAGATATATGGAATTGATTTTAAGCTGAATTATCGACAATAAACGAAATAATTAAAATTTATCCGAGTGAATAGCAATAATTTATTCAATGAACCATAATGGCAACTAAAAAATTCAATTAGCACAATGTTATTTCATGAATGTGCAAATATATTACATGGTCGAAATTACACGTTAATAATTAATCGTTTTATCATGGTTACTACTAATCATTATGAAACGTATTTTAATTAGAACGTTGTTAATATTCATCGTACGTATGCAACATTGAAGATTTCTATAAATTGAAACATCGTCGTATTCTATTTCTATTTCAATTTTCTATTATTTCTTTTTTCTTTTTTTTCTTTCCGGACGAAAGCTAAGTTCTAATTTTGTTAC
>NW_006263796.1:464278-465152 GCF_000469605.1 Apis dorsata | reverse complement strand
TTTTTTTTTTTTTTTTTTTTTTTTTAGAATCGATCAAAAATAACTGAGGTTAAATGATAATATTTTCGATACGATAATCGTAATATTTCATGGCGGATGTAAGAACGTTCCACCTTTTTATTTAAGACGTTCGTATAGAAATCGATAATATTCTTATTTTTACATTCGCTATATATTGACGTATAATTACTACACTGTCTAGTTGCGAAAATTTATTATTTCTCTAGGAGAATTTTAAAATAAAGAACAATAAAAATAATAGATAAATCAACGTAGTAAAACACGTTTCAGACATATTTATAAGAGAAATTAACAAGTTGAATTTCTTTGTAGTTCTATTATTTATAATATAATAAGATAAGAAAAATTTTTCCCTTCAAGATTTGAATAAACCTCTTTTTTTTTTTTCAAAAGATACTATATTTTAAAAACTTTATTAAAAAAATATATACTAACAACTGTTTCTAATATTCTGCTTTTTCCCATAATAATTGAAGACTGATTATTCAAATGATTATTCAATTGCATCAAAAGTTGCATATTTTAAATACTTCTGTATACCCATTACTCATCCCTTTACAATCTCCAATTATCCCAATTTCGTCAAAATACTTCAAAAAACATAATATTCGATATTCCAAAAATACAAATATCTCGTATCCATATTATTCGAATCAATATAAAATCCACAACGCATCGAATCCATAAAATCCGCGAAATCGATGGAAAATCTAAAATTCGAAAAACGACGCAACTTAAATAAATCTTCGTCCCCATAACTCCTTCGCCGACAGAATACTCCTCTTTTTTTTTTTTCACGACGTCCATCGCGTATATAATCGTCGCATAAAATCGAATGTTTCGATCGTGGTTC
>NW_006263796.1:463727-464220 GCF_000469605.1 Apis dorsata | reverse complement strand
ACGTGGATTTCTTACGAATTCATTCACGCTCTTTCTCTCTCTCTCTCTCTCTCTCTTTCTTCCTCCCTCGTCGACGAGCCAGGAGCCCCACAGGAATCCGATTTACGAACGGATAACGCCGATATTTGATTTATCCTGGCTGGCCCGCCCGTTTGTTCTTCGATTCGCGTCACGCTCTCCCTCCTTGCGCCCCTGTTTGTTTCGTTTTTCAAAGGGGTGGCCGGGGTTTTTGTGCCACGCTCGCAATCAACGCCCTTTGTCTCCCTTAAAGCTCGAAAACTCGGCCTCGTGTCGAGGCCGATGAGAACCATCGCCGCAGTTCCCACTGATAAATTTCGATCGAAAATTCGTAGCTGGTCGTGTATGGTATGGATCGTGTACGGTATACAGAGGAGGGGGAGGGGAGGGGGAGATTGATTCGAGCTCGAGCGGGGGTTGATTGTGAGCGGAGGAAAAAATGCAGTAATTGGTCACGTTTAAAAAAGTAAAGTGG
>NW_006263796.1:461344-463672 GCF_000469605.1 Apis dorsata | reverse complement strand
TTTTTTTTTTTTTTTTTTTTTTTTTTTTTTTTTTTTTTTTTGAAAGGATCTCGCGCCGGTTCAATTTGCGCGGCATACAGGGTTTTCTGTTTTTGATAATTTTGGAAGGCGAGGAGGAATGTTGGTATTGTTCGCGTGGATGAAATTAAATTCGTGTGAATAGTTGCAGAGGTATTTTGCTCTGTTGTCCATATTGGAGAAATTAATGTAACCTATAATAATAACAGTTGAATTAATAATGATCAGATTGTAAGATTCAATAAATTCAATTGAAATTTTTTTCAATGGATTTACTAAAATACCATTTCCAATTTAAAGAAGAATTCAGAATAAATTTATTATTTTTATGGCACACAAGGTTCTTGATAATTTTGGAAGTTGGTATTGAATTGTTCAAAAGGATGAAATTATATTGTGTGAATAGTAAGGGTGTCTGTACTCATATTGAAGAAATTAATGTAACCTGTAATATACAATTGAATTAATAATGATTATACATTCAATAAATCCAATTGAAATTTTTCAATTTTATGTATAGACTTCTATTAATTTTCAATGGATTTATTATTAAAATACTATTTATATTTCCAATTTAAAGAATCATATAGAATAAATAAAACTTATTATTTGTGTGGCATATAAGGTACTGGATAATTTTGGAAGTTGATATTGAATTATTCAGGAGAGTGAAATTATATTGTGTGAATAGTTGTAGGAATATATAATAATAACAATTGAATTAACAATAATCAGACTGTACAGTCAATAAACTTAAAATATAATAATATTAAAATACTATTTATATTTCCAATTTAAAGAAAGATTTAGAATAAATAGAACTTATTATTTGTGTGGCATATAAGGTTCTTGATAATTTTGGAAGTTGGTATTGAATTATTTAGAAGGTTGAAATTATATTGTGTGAATAGTTGCAGGAATATTTGCTCCATCCATATTGGAGAAATTAATATTATTATTGTATAATATACAATAATCAAACAATTTAATTAAACTTCTTCAATTTCACCAACTTGCACCAACTTCCAATGGATTTATTAAAATATACACTATATTATATTTCTATAATTTGAAGAAAGATTCAGGATAAACTTATCATGATTGAAATTATTCCTTCCAAACCTCTTCATCCTTTTCATTTTCATGTACAATTCCTTGACATTGCACATTCCTCGAGGATCCATCCTCGAGGCTCGCGCTATAAGAAGGAGCGGCGTGTAGCCGGCCACATCGTGGGCCACGGCTTCGTGGTGGCCATCGTCGTCCTAATTATACGTGTTTCTCCGTATTTCTGGAATTAGACTGAGGATGGGGCGTGCGGCGTGTGCGGTGTGTGCTCGCTCTCTCGCGGAGGCGTGTTTCTGAAGCTCAGTCGCGCGTGATCCACCTCGAATCGCGCATTCATCCACCACGAAGAAACCACTTACGCGAAACCGACTTCGTCGCTTCGTTTGCAGCGAATCGCCCCTCCTCCGATGGGGCGTCCACCCAGGTATCGATCCGTGCCCCGAGTACCGATCGATCGTCGATCATCATTCTGAATTCTCCTCTTCTCGCCATATAATCAATAATAACTCCCATCTCCCTCTCGATCTCTCTTCTTACCCAATAATCTTACGAATAACAACTAAACATCGTACAATCATCGACAAGTTGAAAAGTCGTGACAAGTGTCGCATTTTCGCAATTCGGATCGAATCGATTTAAATTAATTTGGATCGAGAGTGGATCGAAAGTGTTCCTCGATCGCATCGAGTTCAAAGGGTTCGAGTAACCGTGTGTCGTGAGATTCAGTGAAGGGATTACGATTATTATTGTTGTAATTATTTCCTCTCCAAAGTGAAGCTTGAGTTGTGAAAGTCGTAGGGGAGATCGAGATCGTAGATCGAGCATGGCGACCACTCAGGTATTCCAGGACTGGGACTCGCCCCACGAGACCATCAGCTCCATGACAAGGACGAGCACTCGTAAAACTACGACTAAGACCACGACCAGGCGAGAGGTAAGGGAAAAAATCTGGAAAATACGGAGATATTATCGGTAAAGTAAATGGTAAATTTATTTTATGGAGCGTTTTGTTAGAACGTCGATGGAAAGGAGGTGTAGTTGTAGTAATTGGGTTATGGAGTGGGTCAGCTGCGAATTTATTTAAGTCGCGGAATAAGTTTGGAGACTGGTAAGCCAACTGTTTACAGTTGTGTATGCGTACGTTTCTGGTCGAGCAGACTGTTATGAAGACAGAAAATGAAACTACGAGCTTNTTGTGCAGTTTCGAAATTAGGTCTTTTGGATAAGTTTGGAGAAGATTGT
>NW_006263796.1:458277-461258 GCF_000469605.1 Apis dorsata | reverse complement strand
TTTTTTTTTTTTTTTGCAGTATAATAATATTATTCTATCGAGATATTTTCAAAAATATTCGATATCTTTGACGATATTGGTTCGAGAGAAAACCATATTTTTCACTACCTAACATATTATTAGTTTCAATAATTGCTTTATCTGTACAGTAAAAATGGAAGAAAATATTATTACAATCAAGTCGATAAAACCGCTTAATCACTTAATATTACATAAATCATAATTTCTCAAAATAATCAATCAAAATATCTCCTCCTCTTTTAATATATATCCAGAAAGAAACAAATTTTCTAAAAATAATTACATAAAAATAGCAAGCTTTTCATTCTTCCACCGCGAAGTGCTTGCCTTCAATATCTTCGCGTCCAAATAGTTCCTATTTAAATCATCGAACCGAAAGCATCCACAATTCCATCACCACGTGCGCATTTATTATTAACGATACCCTCGAAACCTGCAAACATTCACAAACTTTCCGAATCGATGCTCCACCGCGTTGAATCTTAAAATTAGAACGCATCAAACGCAGCTAATATAATTCTCGGAAAATTTCAAATAACATTGCAACGACGCATCCCTTCCTCGACGCATTCTTCTTCTTCGTCGAGAGAAGTACTCGTTCTTCTCGTAACACCTTTTTAACGCGCGTTACATAACCTTTTCACATTATTCGAGAAATTGTTTAACCTTATCAAAAACGTTTGCCGTCGAAATGTCGTCCATTGGCCGCGAATCGAGGAGCTGATGGATCGACTTCCGGTCTCGCAGTATTTTTCTAGAGGAAGGATATCCTATAAACTGTCGAGGTGTTCGAGGATAGTAGTTGATGTATGCTCGTTTGACGATTCGGTGGACAGTAGTCGAGGCGTAAAATTGTCGTTGCGTGGAAATCAGATGGCTGGAAAGGAGGATCGAGTGGTTGAGAATTACGTGAATTTTTTCCTTTTTCTTTAACCTTTAAAGACGTACGATCTTCGTTTCGCGTGGGATTCGTTTTGAAAGGAATGGAAAGTTTTAATGCTCGAAATTGAAAATTTGTAATTTAAGTTAGGCCAAGGAACGAGAGAATATCTTTTTTTCTCTTGTTATCGTGAAAAATATTATTATATACAATATAATATTTTTAAAGAAAATTTCCATGTTATTACAATTTTCTTTGAACACAAAGCAGAAATAAAATTCGTTTCTCTCGATTTTCAAGAGCAAAGTCAATGTTAGGCTTCGATCATCGAATTTGAAGTCGGATTTAGAAAACAGTCTTGCTTTCTATATTTAACTTCACGAGGACGAAGAATCGTCAAAACATTCGATATAATATTATAAGATAAATATTCTCTCTCTAAAATCGATATTCGGGAAAGAATTTTAAATACGATACGCGAACGCCAAGTTTTTCGACATTTAATATCGTTCGATCGTCTATTTATTGAAAAAAAAAAAAGATTTTAATTTCCATCCCCACGGAGAAGTTTCAATTAACGACATTTCATTTTTGCATCGGGAAACGTTTCATTAAAAAAGTATTTTCTGCACGTATCGTACCGCGGTTCCGTTTATTCCGTTCCGTAATTTTATACGTGTGTCTTTTTGTACAAAGGTTTGAAACAAAGTCGTTACGATTATTATAATAAAAAATGTAAAGGGGGAGGAAACAATTCAGCGCGATTTGCTTTTAACTTTTAACCGAGTTTTTGGAGACGACGTTCTCCAAACCATTTATAGGAGAGTTGCCAGGATCCAAGGCCGACTAAAACCGTGGTAAACACCTGTGAAAATCGTGAAGACGCGATCATCTCGCTGTCTATTTTCTTTCTCTTCCTCTGTTCTTTATCCATTCGTCGTAGTTTTCATGAAAAATAAGAGACGTGTCGTAAATATCGATTTCGAGATACTTTAAAGATATTTGTAAAAGAATCGTAATATTTGCTTTATGAGAATTTGCAAGAAAGAAATTTGACTGAGAAAAGGAATAAATACAAAAGATTATGGAATGAACAATTAAATAATAAATTTTGAAATTATAATTTTAAAATCAGAAAATTATTTTATTGTGAATGGATACGAGTATTTTTCCAATGAACGAATCGAATATGGAAATATATTTTTTATCCGAAAGTTGGACAAATATTATCTCCTGCTATTCAATAATTTGCATAATCATATCGAGAATCGAGAATAAATATATCATTATATAAAATCCATGAGTCATAGAAATATGAATTTTTAGCATGGATCGTTTTCAAGAATTATTATTTATTTGGCTCATTTGGAAACATTGTGCGTATTAATTATATACGAATCATCGAAGTTTGTTTGTATATTTTCGTTGCCAGTTTCGAGGTCAGTTTTAAACAACATCGTAAATAAATTAATGCAGTTGGATGGTTAACGCAATAATTTAATCATAATGAAAGATCAGGAATATATATCAGAATTCGGAGAAGTGGAACGATGCCATTGTTGGTCAGACACGTGAAACGTACGATTTTTAGAATGTCGCTGCTTTCGGGATCGAGAAGAATAAATACAGATCCGTACAAATGTCATCTACAATATTTGGCATTAATACAATATTACGGTCATTAATAATTACACGAAAATCTAGGGAAATATTTTTCATCAATTTTCACTTCTTTATAACGCCAGCAAGGAATAACGAATTACATTAAGATTATTGATAAATATGAAAATTTGAATGTATTGATTTCCAATCATTTATTATTGATTACTTTACATTTCAATTTGTAGAAAGAATTTTTAATTAATATTTATTCCAACTTATATATCAAATATATATATATATATTTAATTCTTAATTTCAGGATGACTTTTTCTTTTTCCAATGTATGCATAAATAATAAATAATAAAATGAATATAAAATTTACACAAATAATTATTAAGGAACAAATTTTAGACTATCTGATCACGATGTTCAAAGAAAGATGCATACGTCTCTCTTCATTTCATTTTTAGTCACCGG
>NW_006263796.1:455390-458103 GCF_000469605.1 Apis dorsata | reverse complement strand
TTTAAGTTCAGAAATAGAAAAAAAAAAAAAAAAAAAGAAAAGAAGAGGAAACGAGAATGAATAATTCTTTTGAAAAATAACTGTTAGAGCAACGTTCTTAGATCGAGAAACCTTGATGATTCATATTACACGCTTTTTATATCCGTTTCGTATCGTTCTAATAATTTCGTAAAAAAAAGAAAAAGAATTCCTCAAGTTCGATACAGATGGTTCAGTCCAAACCCTATTAATCTTCTAATACATTGAGAATGTTGTTGAGATCGATAACAAGTTCACATGGTTGTTACACGTTCTTTCTATCCCGGTTTTCACTTTTGCGTACATCTCGTGTTTTTCTTGGATGGTCTTAGACTTGGTTTTATAGATGTTTGCTATAGCTGTGTCGATGAGATAAGTGATCCTCTTCTGTTTATCCTATATTATATGTTTGCACCATTATTACGTATAGCTCGAGCTGTTATTCTGGATTAATTGTACCGCCATTTGAAATCTTCCAACTCTGCTACAATTTATGCACCATTGCCTGTGCTTATACGAGAAGATACAAATAACAAATATTTCATCTTATTTCTGGTATCTAATATTGCCCCTTCTTTTTATTTTTCATATTTAATTTTCTATTTTAACTTATATTACGTGCTAGAAAATATTGATATTAGAATGAATTTAATTTTCTGTAAATACAAGTGTCCATCATATACAAATATAATCATCATATATCATTTTAATATTCAATTTTACCGATATATCTTGATGATATTTTCTGAGTTTATTTTTTAACATTCATAATAACTTTAATCTACAGAGAAACATGGAGTACCTTTTTACTTTTTATTTTTATTTTTTTCGTTATATTATCATCGATATTTGATAGAAAGAGAGAGACAGAGCAGGCGACTATTATTATTCTGACGAATATGAATCGTCGGTAAATTATTAAATTTGAAACACATTGCAATAACACGGAATGCAGAATTAAGTTTGAATCGCAGTTTCTTGCGCAAAGGTAAAACGAATTAAAGTCGTACACTGTTGTTTGATCACGGCAATGTGCCATTCTAGCCTTATCCTTAATCTTGTGACGCAAGATGGAATCTTTGCAAGAAATCTTAGACATAGATTTATTTATCATTGCGCACCCGTATTTCCTGCACGACATTATTCCTGCCAAATCGACTTTTTTCTTTATTAATTTCAATTAATTTTTAAAATTTCACGAATTCGATGATTCAATAATTTAATGTTTCTCCAATAAAAGAATATCAACGAACGAAATCGTTAACATTTATCAAATTTTTTTCGACACAAGATTTTATAATCATTTTGTTAAAGTTATGAGAGTTATACACATGTGTCGAAATTGTTATAACTTTATATCGTCGTAGATTATGATATTTACGTATCACGAGATACACTCGTGATGAAATTTAATTTTGGTTCACGAGAAATGATAAATACACGCTTTGGTCACAGAGCTTTTTTATCCGTGCATACGCCAAAGAATATTAACTCTTTTGATATCGAAGGAAATCAGGATCCGTATAAATATTAAATCCAGATATTAATTTACGTGTTCTTAGAGATATTATACAAAGTAATTTTCTGAAATAAAATCAAAATTTATTATTATTTTTATTAAACGCGATCAATGAAAATAATAATGAGAGTAAAATTCAAATCAAATTCCAATTTAACAGTTTATATTATATTATTTTCAAAAATCACGAGTAACAATTAATAACAACGTATTTCATTTCAAACGAAAACGAGATATTATTGTAAATCACAAAACGATGTTACGCTCACAAATAAACAATCCCATCATTGCCCCAATATTAATAATAACTCGATCCACTTCAAGAATATTCCTATTATTAATCGGGTAAATGCGTTCCATTGTACGTGCGCAACGAAAGCCTTAAAGCCGCGTTTGCATCGCACGATTTTTCGCCGATCAAAAATAGAGACGAAATAGACCACTTTTGATCATCGATCAGAAATTCTCAACTTCAACTCGATCGATCATCTATATATATATATATATGTACTACGAACGAGCCTATAAGGTCGTTCAACTCGACGTTCGTTCAACCAAAAGTCTCCCTATATAAACGCGCATTAAACAACATAATGCCATTGTTACGCTGCATCTCTCTCTCTCTCTCTCTGTGTGAAGACGAAGATAGATATGCGATGTTAAGAAGCGGCTGCCACGATCACTTTGGGAAAGGGAATGCAGCAGGCCTTTAACGTCGTGGGTCGTTACCACTACAAACGACTTGCTCTCGAGTGGACGAAAAGACGCGCGGCCGAGGCCTCTGGAAATAGAAGAGTGACACAAGAGTGAAGGCCTGCGAATGCACCGTAAAGTTGCTTATTTTAAATAGGAGCAAACGCGATGCACACGGCGAAGGCTCCGCCGATGGAAATAGCGGAGGACGTACAACGAATTATGCGTTCACACATGCGTTCGTGAAAAACGTGGATCACGGGGGGAGGCCTTCCATTACCTTCCGCAATTCTTGCGAAATCCTTTTCTTTTTAATGTTTTAGCAAAGTTTAGGAGAGGAAGGAAATTACGATTCTCCCTTTGCTCGATAGTTGAGTGGGAATAATTTTTTTAAATTTGCTGTAAACGAAGGGATGAAACATAAATATATGAAAAATATGAATTTCTTTTTTTTTACACCTCTGTCATTTGTGAATTATTTGA
>NW_006263796.1:449580-455025 GCF_000469605.1 Apis dorsata | reverse complement strand
GCTAGAAACGAAGGGATGAAACATAAATATATGAAAAATAGATATATAGATTCTTTTTTTTTTCCTCTGCCATTTGTGAATTATTTGGATATATTTTTGGATCGAAGGGAGGATTTCTTTTTCGTTCGATATTTGAATGGGAATAATTTTTTTAAATTGGCTAGAAACGAAGGGATGAAACATAAATATATGAAAAATAGATATATAGATTCTTTTTTTTTTTCCTCTGCCATTTGTGAATTATTTGGATATATTTTTGGATTGAAGGGAGGATTTCTTTTTCGTTCGATATTTGAATGGAAATAATTTTTTTAAATTGGCTAGAAACGAAGGGATGGAACATAAATATATGAAAAATAGATATATAGATTCTTTTTTTTTGACCTCTGCCATTTGTGAATTATTTGGATATATTTTTGGATTGAAGAGAGGATTTCTTTTTCGTTCGATATTTGAGTGAGAATAATTTTTTTAAATTGGCTGTACGAAGGGATGGAACATAAATATATGAAAAATAGATATATAGATTCTTTTTTTTTTCCCTCTGCCATTTATGAATTATTTGGATATATTTTTGGATTGAAGGGAGGATTTCTTTTTCGTTCGATATTTGAGTGGGATTTTTTTTTCTTTTTAATGGTGGATTAATGGAACGAAATGTTGAAAAACGAGGAGTTTTTCTCTCGTGAGAAAGAGGTTATGATATATTTATTTTTCGTTCGATTGGTCGAACAATTTTTTTTTTTTAATTAACCGAATATAGGGAGATGATATGTGGAAGGTAATGATGCATTCGTTCTTTTAATTTTAATTACTCGAATACAGTAGGATATCGATTGTTGTGGAATTAATTAATGAATATTAAATGAATAAAGTTTCGATATTTCTTTGTACATTCTAAGAGGATGATTCAGAGGCTTCCAGATTAAAGCTGCGTGTTAATTGGAATAGGTTGCTTGTAAAAAACAAACGATAAAGAGAGATTCCTTTTTTTCTTAAATCTGTCTTGTGTGAAAAATTAATTGTACAAATCATACTGATCGATTCAGAGGCAGAAATTTAATAAATAAAAATTAAAAAAAGAAAAGGAAGAAGAAGAAACTTATATCCATAGTGTTGCACGTTTATATTTTAAATAGTTTTATTTTTTAAAAAAAAAATAATAAGTGGCCTAATTGTGTTTGGTCAAGAGTTCAGAAAATAAATTTCTGGATCGTTAACCACTGGATCATAAATTCAGGCCGCGACAGTAGAACGATGCCGCTTGTGGTCAGACGTAGAAGCGACTTTTAGAGCATGACGGATACCTTGAATGGCCTCGAATAACCTTGCACCACGGGTCGTTGTACTTGATATTTGATCTCGCCATCATTAAACCGTGGATAGAAAATTGATATCGTGGAAACTGAGTAACAAAATAGCTTTAATATATTTAATATATTCAATGGCCCATTTTAATGGAATAATCGTTCGTTCAATCAACTTGATAATCCAATCCAGATATTAAAACGACACTTTCAAGTTTCTTTTTTTAATTAATCGTGAAGGCAAGTTGGATAGAAAAAATTGCTCCGCTTGCTTAATAAGATTTTCTAAAATTATTCGAGATTCCTTTAAAAAAAGAGTATCTGGAATGACACGTAGAAACGTTGAACAAATGGCACAGTGTCTGGATCATTTTTAACCCGTGTCAAATAAATTATATACGTTCAAAAAAAAATAAGAAACTTCTAAGAAACGATAGAACGTAATAATAATAGTCATGTTGTTTCAAGATTTCAAAATTTTAGTAGTATTACAAAAAAATTCTGTCTGTTCGAAAATATCAATTTCTCGACTCCAAATAATTTTATTCCATTCCTGGAATAAAAAATTTACACGAACAACCGATTATAACATTCTCCCCTCGTTTACGAATTCATTTCCTTTTATCATCGACAGATGATCCTTTTCTCGCGGATTCCTTTCGTTCATATTCCCTTCTTTCCTTCTGTCTCCAGAAGGACAATTTTATCCCACGAATCCGTTTGTCATCCGCGCGGATGATGCATCGTCGAGCGGGAAACGATGCATCAAAACGCGGCTTAATTATCACAGCGGCTATGAATCCCCTTTGGAACCGCTCCTTTCCTGGTAAATGACACGGAACGTTTCTTTTACTCGGCCATCGAACGTGTCAGATGCACGTGAGAGATGTAAAATTTTCTATTTTAATTGGAGTTAAAAGATAGAAGCAAATACATAAATTTATTGTGTTCAAAATAATCGAATTATTTTATAAACAGGATTCGTTATAAGCAAAGTTTATTTTTAACTGATCGATGTTTCAATTTTGGATCGTATATACGCGCTTTTCCCTTGGAATAGATAAGATAGGGGTAGGGGACGCCGTGAAAGTGATTGATGGCTGGCTCGAGCTTCGCGATGGGAACTCTTGGATGGAGAATTCTTCGTAAGTTACGGTTCGGGGATAAAGTTGGGAGGGGTTTGAAATATAGTCGTGATTCGAGAATGGGATAGTAGTGGAAATCCAGAATAATATTTAGGCGAGAACGTTGGTAGAGATCTAATGGAAGGATTTTACCCAAGATTTTAGGACAACAAATTCCTCGTCTTTGTTTTTAAAAAAAAAGAAACTTTCTTGCAATTTCTTATTTCTCGAATTTTTTCTTTACTATTATTTTTAGAAAGCTGTCCATCTTTCCTTCATATCGATAAAATTCGAGCGCTCTTCTTGGCGATTCTCGCCATTTCTTTCCGATTTCTTCGCGCGAGAAACGAAGAAGAAGAAACGCGTACGTTGTTATTATTATAGTTACGTTGGCCCGGCATGGCGGTGGACGACGGGCTTTCGACGAAATGGAGAGCGACGGGCATGCGTGGCTGAACGAGATAAATGGCCGTCCGCGCGCGCTAACATTCACCTTCCTCGATGGAATCTTGCGGCCTGACGAATACGCGCTTGCATTATTCCATGTGGACGACGTCCCGTCGCTATTACGGGACAGCCCGGTGAAATAGTTGGGGCTATTTCGTGCCCCGTTTAATGAACAGCGGATGCTTTGAACGTTAGCGCCACGCGATCGTTTGTGGGATTCGTTTGCGGTTGATTTTAGAATTGCGGAAAGGAAGATCGAAGGGGACATTGTGAATTCGTTATATGAATTTTTTAATCATACAAAAAAGAGAATTTTATTCTTCCTGAAACTTGAGAGTTTTTGAAAAGAGATTGATTGTATTATCGAATTGTTTAGGAGTAATGTTTTCGAATGTTTCGTTCGTGGTTATTTTTAGGCGAGTAAAATCGAGTATTGCGAAATAATGAACGGCGAAGGGGACATTATGAATTCGTCTCTTTTTTAATCATACAAAGAAGAGAGTTTTATTCTTCCTGAAACTTGAGAGTTTTTGAAAAGAGATTGATTGTATTATCGAATTGTTTAGGAGTAATGTTTTCGAATGTTTCGTTCGTGGTTATTTTTAGGCGAGTGAAATCGAGTATTGCGAAATAATGAATCGGAAAGTGTTATGATAGAAAATAACGACAGGGATATTTTTTTCTTTTTTTATCGCGTCGATTTTTTAGCTTTGCACATGTTTTTTGGGGCGGCTGCCAAAGAAAAGTCCTCCTAGACTTTTCGTGAAAGTTTTTGCACAAGAAATTATATATCGATTGGGATATGTCGTTTCTGTTGCATTTATGTAAATCTTCCCCTTTCAAACGTGACAGGAGATCGTATCTATTATTTTTGATTTATGATGTATTATTCACGATATAAAATGAGATATATGCACTCGAGTTTTTTTAGTCTCGTTGTAAAAAGGAAGAATATTTTGAATTCATCGATCTAAATAACGTTAATAAAAATACGTTCTATAAATAATTAATAATGAACGAGAAATATTCATTTTTGTTCGAATGTTTAAACCTTCGAGATTGCACGAACGAGTGAAAAATAAAATTCAAATGAAATATCCAAGGAGCAAGATACTTTGAGTAGAGAGATAGTTGGGCAATGTCGTAAATGCTTTAGTGGAATATAATGGTCTGGTACTAAAATACAGATGACTCGACTATTCCTATTGCTTTGTTGAATTAGTTATAATTAAACCGGTTTTAAGCCCGTTCACAAAATTATGAAACAAACTAAAATTTATCATTTGAAAGAAAAAAGAAAGAAAGAAAAGTATCTTACCACTGAAAAATCTAATTATTTGTGACATAATTGAAAAATGTGATTTATTTCACGTGATAAGTAATATTTGTTTACTCTGAGGGAGAGTAAAGAGCTTTTGTTTGAAAGAATGATGGAACCCTCCATGATGTATCGATTTTTTAACAGATACGAATTTGTTAGCCAATTTTTTGAATCGACAACGACGGATGTGGCTTGTGATTTCATCTCTTATCCCAAAGTATTTTGGCATGCAAGCGGGATGCATCTTAAATGCTCATTGCGATCGACTTAAGCTCCATCATATGCGTGCCATATTTCAAGGCAACAGCGTTACAAATAATCTTACTAATCTTTTCCCTTCCCCGAATATATAAACAATAGGGAAGGAGATACAACTCGAAATTTTATCGTTTAAAAATTAGAAGAACGGTTAAATTTACTCGATTATTCCAGATCGTTTGGATGAAACATAATTTCCATTACTTGCATTATTGTTTTAAATATCCTATGCTGGATTTATCAAGAGTAATTAAGATTTACGTTTTGCAATATACGTAAGAGGAATTAATTTACATTTTGTGAAGAGAGAAATTGAGTGTTTACGATTCAGGCAAGTGTATTACTATGTTATAAGTCTTTCGCTGTTACTCGAAACACGCAATCTTCTATGCTGTTATAGTTATGTCTTTAACGAGAGAATTATTACCAGACAGTTTATGTCGGATTCTTTTGAAAAAAAAAAAAAAAGAAAATAATAATTTTGAAGAAATATAAATGTCTCGCTTTAAAATTTCAATTTAGCATATCAAGATGAACTATTTGCTTATACAAACAATTCTTATTGAATTTAGCAGTTTCGTTGAACTTTCAATACTCTCAAAACTCTATTTTACATCTCGAATGTAAAATCCAAAATAGATTTCCTTCAAAACCTTCAAAATACCACACAAAAAAAATCTAAAACGTCTCTCTAAATGTTTTCTTAACTGACAACTTAAAAAAAAGAAATATCAAATTTCCTATAAAAATTAAAAGATACCTATCAAAATTAGATACAAAAATTGAGAATTGCTTTGCAAAAAAAAGTAAATTACCAACAATAACTTAACAACTTGCCTCCATCTCTGCTGCATTCAACCAATCTTTTATATTCTTTTCCTTTCGTCGAATCAACTCCGATTTCTCAATCCTCCCTCTCTCGCCTAAAACCCAAAAGATAGATATTTTCGCAAATAATCGCACGGAAGTCCAACATACATTCCCTAAT
>NW_006263796.1:445001-449352 GCF_000469605.1 Apis dorsata | reverse complement strand
AAAAAAAAAAAAAAAAAAAAAAAAACAATGCGGGGGAGAAGCACGCGCGCGATTTTCCTCGGGGTACGTCAAAGCGCATGACATCTGGCACTGAAACTCACGGGCACAGAAATAACACGGGGAGAAATGAAGAGAAAGAAACAAACCGTGTTGCGCAATCGAATTTACGTGCATACATCTCGTCTCGTCTCCGCATTTTCTTTTTTCTTTTTCTCTCTTCCCTCGTCACGATTCATCTCTCGAGTTCGTCGAAAGAAGGGCGGATCCCTCTTTACAGTGATAAATTATCGGCGGATAATTCGTTAATTCGACACCGGTTACAAGGTTTAGACCTGTTGGCACGCATCGACACCTTTGGCACCGATTTCTTTGGCTCTCTCGTCGTGGTGTGCGTTTCGCTTTTCGTCCCGATTGTCATTTGCACATTTCTTTTACTTAATTCATCCCTGTCTTTTCCATCCCTAAAACACAAGAAGAAGAAACTTTTATCAGTGAAAAATCATTCTTTGATTCATAATATGAAATAATATAATCAATTTGATTCTGTAGAATTCCTTATCTGACATTCAAATCCTTTTCTATGCGTATTTTTTTTTAAAAAGGAATAAAATTTTCTCGTTGTTTCGGTTAATCGTTCCCCGAATTTTCAACGATAATAAAATCTTCTTATAATATATCTTCCTTAACGAATATTCGATGTACCTGGATACTTGGGAGCGAGAGTGGAGTAAGATGGCGATATTTGGACCCGTTTTCGACGGCCGGCACGAAGAAAATCTGGCGAAGAATTTCTTCGATGGCCAATAATAATATTGACGCTACAGGCCGATGAAAAAATAAAGCGGAGCCAGCTGCTGCCGGATTGTTGAACGTGGAAAGCGTTTCGTTCACGTTTTCGAGCGTTAAAAATACGAGAAGGTTTATATAAGGGGGGAAGGGGGTGGATTTTTATCCGAGGAACATTCGTCGATCCCTGGAGAACGATTCCGAGTTAAAGCTGTGCTCCTCTCCTTCTTCCTTAGGATCCTTCTTTCCTTTCATTTTCTTCCCCGATGAGAGAGAGAGAGGAATTACTCGCTAACGAGAGAGTCCCGCCATTTCGAAAGGCGATTATAATTCTTAAGGTTATTATAATTCTTTCCATCTCGACGGTGCGCAAGATTCTCTGAAGCTTTGATCTCCTCGTTTGAGACGGGGAAATGTGAGAGAGGAATAAACCGTTGCACCGTTTATTTGCTCGAGAATGTTTCACAGCCTCTGTGCAACTCTGTGATGGCCTCGATGTACTTCTTGCTTCTTTTCATTGTTTGCCATTGATTGAGTGCCAATGACTTCGTTGTCGGGACTTTTTTGAAAAAATCTTTTTTTGTTTTTCTTTTTCTTCTTCTTGGTTCATTAAGAAGATTACTATTTCTAAGAAAAGTTTTATATCAGACAAGTTTTTAAATATGTCATTTAGACATTTTTTTACCCTTGATTACCCTTCGTTTCATCCCTGTCTTCTCCATCCCTAAAACACAAGTTAAAGAAGAAATCAGTGAGGATGTAATTAAAGAGAAAAATTTCTTCAAAATTTGAAAAAATTCTTTCCATATTTAAATTAAAGAAATATTGTTTTGTTCTATTCGGAACAAGAGATCTAAGAGTTTATTCTTTTCTAACGAACACTCGGGAATCAATTTTCAATTTTGAAAACTTCTTTTGGCGGTTGCTCTGGTGTTTGCTCATGAGGCGTAGACATCGAGAGACATAACACGTGACGGAGAGAGAAGATCCTCTTCCTTCGGGTCTTTGATCTTTTCTATCCCGGTAAAAGAGCCGCTGTTTCCATCCCCCTTTGCGACTCCCGTTTCGTAAAAATACATCCGCGAACAGTGGGCGCTATTTCGACTCGCCGCTGGATCGATTCACTGGAGATATTTTCAGATTGTGCGCGACCTTGGACGATGAGAATACCCCGTACTTCCCTACTTCGTTCCGAATGTCACCGCGTTTCGCGCGGTAAAAAAAGAATCACGGCGAAATCTTCCTTCTTCTTTTTATAAAATACTTAACGTAGGTCGATGCTTTCGATGGGGAAGATCGCTTCTAAAAGACTAACGCGCGAGGATAAAAACAAAAAGATAGGATAATTAATATATTGACGATGTTTAGTGATAGAAGAGTTGAAACTGGTGGCCAATAATTATATATATTTACTATATGTGAATTATTTGAAAAGAAGGGAAAAAGAGTTTCGAAGCTTCTTTCTTTAACAGAAAATACATCGTAAATTCAATTGTTATTGACTAATAGAGCGGGATATTTACGACACGAGGTGTGGTGAATATCAATGAAAAAGGCCATATTTTAAAGGGAAATGTATAAATGATGGAAACGCACATGGTTCATCTTTGCATTATTTTCCTTTTGCACGTTTCTCATAACCTCGTTCTATTTATCTGCCCCTTAAGGAAGATTTAAACAATTTAATACCACCGAGATTAATCCATTGAACTACGAATATTTATTTTCCAAATTAAAAAGAAAAAAAAGGAATGAAGTCTGAACACGATTAGACAAAAATCTATAGATCAAATTATTTTACGTTTGATATATTTTTTCCATTGAAAAATATTTTTTTAATTTTTCCTGAAGCGTTGTTCGCTCGTCTCGAAAATCCTCATCGAATGTTCTCGATGTATCAAGCCGGAAGCGCGCGGAGTACGTTCAAAGTTTAAATAGAATAGAAGAAATCAACAACGGAGCGAGTGCAATGGGTGCAAGAGTTTCTGTCGTCGATCTGGGTTGGACATAAATAATCCAGGGTGTCGATCCGATTTAAATTTAGCTCGTTAGCCAACGAATCACAGGAGCCGGAGCTTTGGTCGGCGAATCGATCACGGAAATTGCTGCGATCGAAGAGGGAAGCAATTCGCCGATTCGTTTACGATATATTTTTTTTTTTTTTACAACTTCGACATTTCCAAAGTCGAAAATTGGATTTCGCCGTTCTCCGTCCGATGATTTTCCATTGAAAAGCGTTAGAGTAAATGTAAATCGAGACTAAACAAAATCTCGCGCCGTTTTCGACGATTTACGATTACGAACTTCAGTTTATAGCGCGGTTATTCGAACTCGAGGAATTGGGTTCCTTGAAATGTTTATTTACTTTATCTTTTTGAATATCGAATGATTCGAATTGATTTTTGGGAAAGGGTGGGTCGATAATTAATTTGAGAGAGAAGAATCTTCGAAATCTTTCTGAAAACGAAGGGAAACGATTGGAGTAATCGCGTAATTGGAAGGACTTAGAGAAGCATTGGGTTGATTGATTTATCCCTGATGAATCGGCGATAATTTATGCGTTTTCGTGTAATGGGGCACGAATAATGGAAGCAAATGGATGTACAACGTTATGTGGAGCAGTGGGTTAGGTTTGTATCATTGACATTCAGTTGGTGAAACATTTGCATAAATTTCTCATTCTCGGTGTACATCACGCGCACATTTATCTCTGACATTCGTGACTATCGTATAATGGTTCGTAAAATCTACGTTTCAAGCAAAGAAACTGCTGTTTCCCTTTTCGATTAGAACATTATTATTGTAGAATTCGATATTTCTGAAAAAAAAGAAAAAGAAATAAGAAAATCGTCAACGTTACCTCTTACTATCAAAACCTTTATATAATCACAGATTTCAAATTCACTCCTTCACCATTCTTCCTATATAAAATCATGATAAAATATCGAATAAAACGCGTACGTTGTCAAACAATGGGTACACCAACTCTTTCTTTCTTTCTTTCTTTCAATTCCTCCACCCTTTTTTTTTTTCAACTTACCAAACCATCCTACGACATATAAACGACGATAAATATTCATCGATAACCCATTGCTTTTTCTTCCTTTCGTGAAAAGCGATAAACCCATCCGCACACGCACGCACGATCGATCGAATCATCCCATTCGCCTCTCTGCTGGTGCCCCTCTGCGACTACAATAAAAGTTTCGATTGGCCTT
Organism: Apis dorsata; assembly: GCF_000469605.1. Classification (NCBI taxonomy): domain Eukaryota; kingdom Metazoa; phylum Arthropoda; class Insecta; order Hymenoptera; family Apidae; genus Apis; species Apis dorsata. The sequence continues at coordinate 445,348 of NW_006263796.1, read as the reverse complement.
TGACTACAATGGAAATTTCCTTCTTTCCCTCTCCGCACCTTACCTTCACGCGGCGGAAGTTTGCTTCCATTATCGCACCACGAATACGCTTCCAGGTATCGTTCGCCGCGCGATGAATTCGAGCCGCGATAAAACGAGGGGGAGAGGAAGAGAATAATAAAATTCACGGCGCGTCGCAAGTGTTTCCAAGCTTTGCCAACCAGCCACGCGAGAACACAGGAGGGGATTTCGTTCTTTGTCGTGTTTTGGCCGTGGGCTAACCGAGGTCGAGTCATTTTTCTTGCCTTGCGGGCTCGTGTTCCCTTTCGGGGACGACGACGTGGCGCAGATATAATTTCTTTGGCCGC
>NW_006263796.1:420710-444723 GCF_000469605.1 Apis dorsata | reverse complement strand
TTTTTTTTTTTTTTTTTTTGCTTGCTTTGATCATGATGGTGTGGGAAATTTCGTCCATACCAGGCTCGATCATAGTGTATTGTATTAAATACTTTTTAGAGGTATATTTTTACGAAATTAATGAAGGTTGGATTAATTAATGATAAGGTTTAATTGGTAAAAAATATAATATCTAAAATTGGTCAAAGTATAAATCTAAAACGAGTTAATTTCATATTTAATAAATCTTTCTTCTCTTCTTATTTTATTGAACAAATATATATTTACGAAGAAGAAAATATTATCTCTATATCTAAGCATACAGAATTTCTATGCAACAAAACACACTTGATTGTATACTCTCGAAGATTAACGGCTGATCTTTCTTTTCGACGTTTAATCCTTTCTATTTCGCATAAATTTACGAAAAGTAATTTCAACAATTGAAATTTGCAAATTTACAAATGTTTGGAGCAAAATTTCGAGTGGAAATATGGTTATACAAGAGGAGATGCCAAAGAATCATTCGTGTAAATATCTAATTGAAGTTTGCAGAAAACCAAAAATCCATGGAATTCACGCGCGATCCGATTTCCCCGCACGAATGGAATCCGTTTCCCAATTCAATTCCGTTCATTATTCCATGTTCCGATGTTTCGCGATATTTCATTCTATTAACTATTGAATGAGATATTATTACGTAGTATTAAATACTCATCTTATAAAACCTTAATTGTTATGTCATATCGATCCCAACGTAATATAATTCCTGCATTCTATTTTCGAGAAGAATGCAAAATTCAATTGTTAATAATTAACAATCGCGCTTTGATCGCGATAATATTTAATCTATCATAAATTTAAAAAAAATATATATCACCAAATAAAATATAATACCATAATTTAAAAAAAAGCAAAACTGACAAAACATCGTACGATTTCTTTGAATATCGCGCAACGTTGATATTACATAAACCAAATACGAATTCTAATTTTTATCCGAATTTACTCTTCCAAATTTCGAGCGAAAGAAAGATGATCCAAATAAATTTATTATTAAACTCGTGGAGATAACTTGTAAATTTCTCTCCTGCTGACCCCTGATTTGTGATCCCTCCGCATCGCGTCATATTTCAATCGGGACGAAAAGGACTCGGGTGATGGAAAGCTGCGCCTTCGACTCGACATTTCGCTCGTTTATCCGCCGCACGTCCGCACGGATAGAGATCGAATTTTTGGGTTAATGGCACGCCTGTGTCGCCAGTATTTTCACATTTCAGCTTAGCATTGAACACGCACGGGTATCGAACGCGAAAAGCCTTGCTCCGTATTCCGAAATCCATCTCGGAACCCATCTCATTCGTTATGCGTCTACGCTTCCCTCCCTCCCTCCCTCTCTTTCCTTGTGGACGAAATTAATAGACCCTGAGAATGCGTTGGCCGAAGTGTCTAATGTCGTCGAGAGGGCCGAGTGACGATTAGATTCTCGAAGAACGATTAGTGATCGTTCGATCATTCGTCACGTATCGAAGTTTTTTTTTGAGAGTGATTTTGAGAGTTGAAGGAGGGAACAAGTTTTCGTTCGATTTTTGGGTGAGATGGATACGATTGTTGCGTATGAATAGATTTATAGAGTTTCTTTTTTTTTTTTTTTTGAATTAGAGAGAAGATTCTATTATTATTGCACGATATTGTGATGTATTTTTTGTTTCTAAACCGGTTTAACCGGTTTAGTTTTAATACGAGTTTTAATTCTCAAGCCGTTCTTCAAGTTTGATAATAGTTCGTTATCATTTTAAAGTTTATCTTCTCCAATTTAGAATACTTTCCCACACTTTCTTCTTTTGTAGTAAATCTCGATTATCAAGGAGTAGACAGGGAAAATTACTTGTTATTCTCTTTTGTAACTACTAATTGTTTTAATATCTCTTTTAAAATTATCGAATTTATTCCTTTACGAAGTAGTTCTTCTATTATTCAGAATTTTAATAATGAGTAAAAATTTCAAAATATAGAAGAAAAATAAAAAATTCATCCCTTTCCTTTTTCACGCAACTCTGAATTAAAAAAAGGAAAGAAAATAAAGCACCGAAATTTTTTTTATCAAACTCCGGCTCGTTCGATCGATTAAACGATACCCGATCATTTAAATCGTTCGAATCGAATCGAGGCTCGTTGGTTCCGATAAATTTCATCGTTGAACAGGCACACAAGCTTCTGCTCGGCCTGTGATCACGATCACTGGACCAGTTTGCCACCCACGCGTGGGAAACTAACTCGTGAAAAGGTCACTCGCGTGTACTTTTCCCTCCGGTTTCGTTACGACGTATTGTTGTTTGCATTGCCACGTGCAATTAATTAACCGGCATTCTGGAGCCGGGTTGGTGTTTCATGTAAAAAAAAAAAAAAAAAAAAAAAAAAAAAAAAGCGCCGTGAATTGGGAAACGGTGCTATTCTCTTTTTTTCCGTTTTCCTTTTTTGAGGAAAGGAAAAACGAGGATATTATTCCTAATAACGTCACAGATGCATGGAAAATGGGTTGACGATAAATGTTGCATGGATGGTGTGGTAAAGAAATGGGAATAAAAGCAATAAATGTTTTATCGGGGTTGTTAAAAAGTGACGAAAAGGTTCAATGTTTGTTTGTTTTTTTTAATAAAATATTGTATCGTTGATGATGAGTTATTATATGTGGTAATGATAAAATAAGTAGTTTGCAAAATAAAACGATTAATCTGTAATTAAATCTGTAAATATCTATATTATCGATATCGTTATTAATAAAGTTTCATCCATTGAATTTCTTCTTTGAATATTATAAAAATGAAAAACTTATATACTCTTCTTTATTCAAAATGAAGTGAATGACAATTGAATTTCAATCGAGCGTGATTTTCTGCATATCAATAAGCGTATTAAGAATGATGAAATTCATTCGATGAATAAATTTCACGAATAAATACATACATATACATTTATTCGGTTAATTAATTTTAAATTTCGCCCATGGTTTCCGATAATAATACTAATGAAATACAGTTCAATTTTTAATCAGGTTTAATAAATTTGTATATAATCTTCAAATATTATATATAAATATTTTTAAAAAAAACACACACACACACACACAATACATAAATAGCATAATCGATAATGGAACTATTAAAAGGTATCATTGAAGTTATACAATGAATGTTAACAATGAATATAAATAAATCCACGAGTTAATTTTGCACTTTATAGGCTTCTTGTCTCCTCTATTTTTAACTCTTCCTTTATTGAATCTTAATCAACAAACTTCATTCAAGAATAGAATTATTTTCCCAATGTATTTTTATCAATCGTTACAATCATCCAGAATAATTATAATTCAAAATAAAATTATTGAAAATAATTCTATTTATAAATTGCACTATAATTTAAATGTTAATAAATCTAAAACGAGTTAATTTCATATTTAATAAATCTTTCATCTCTTCTTATTTTATCGAACAAATATATATTTACGAAGAAGAAAATATTATCTCTATATCTAAGCATATAGCATTCAAAACACACTTGATTCCAATTTCAATAAAACCCTTCACGCAAGCCGGTCTTTTCTTCTGCGAAACGTAATACTTGTTATTAGTTATCATCGTAATGACGCGAATAAACGATGGCATTTAAGATGACATTTCAACCTATATGGCTATAATTCACCGTCACGAAGCAACCAATCGTGGGTGGAAACGATCGATATCGAGAGTAATAAGTAAGAAAAAAAAAGGAAAAAATCTCGTTAAAAATATTTTTAAAAACGCGTGTACGTGAAAGAAACGGTTGTTCAACTTGCATTGCGTTCCACGATTTTTCATGGAGCAAAGAGAAACGAAGTTTCTTGAAAATTCACCTCGGACAATGCCCCTCTTTCATTTCCATCTCTTTCGTTTATTTGGAATCGGCCTTAGCCAACCCGATTCTCACGTTTGCAATTGCAAATTGTTCATCGTTTCGACCACTTTCCACTTTCCTGTGGAGGGTGGGAGGGGAAGAACAGAAGAATTTGCATTCGTTGATGGAGATGAGAAAATGTCTTGAAACTTTCAATTTTTTTCTTTTTTTTTTTTACTCGTGAACACTTTGATAAAATATGGAGTAAAATTCGGAGATAAATCCAAGTTAATTCCTCTCTTGGATTTTTCTTTTTTCTTTATTAAATTTGTCAAAATTATTGTAAAAATTATATATACGAATTGGAATCGAATTGACTCATGATCTTTTAAATTTTTGTTAAATAAATTTGTTCAAGCGTAAGTGTAACGAGAATTGAATTAGATAAGAATATTTTACGTATTTTGATGCATTTATTTTGTTTATTAAACGAATCGAAGACGGCTATTTGTCATTACACACCTTGCGGTATCTTCATTTGGCCATTCTTCAAACGTTTAATTTCGTTCTCCGTTACGCGATTAGGTACTAATAATAGATTTATTGAGTTAATGCACTCTTCCCAAACGTCGTTTATAAATAATATTATAGATAGATAAATGATGCATCGTTTCCACGTTTTTCGCATTCCTCGCGACACATTCACGAATTAAAATGTTAAGTTTCGAAACACACATAAATCACATCAAAAAATAGTAATCATTTATAATAATGTAGTTTATCATTTGTAATAATTTCTCAAGGAATCTTCTCGATATAATCGAGAATACAAGATTATAGAGACGAGAAAATTGAGATCCGTCTCTTGAATATTTCTATTCGTTCTCTTGCGTATTATACACGATTCCATAAATTCTTTCCAATCCTTTTTTAAATTCTTCCCATTCAATCCTTGGCAATCTATTTATAAAAATATACGAAGGACAATTTTATTCGAAATTCTTTCGAAAAAAGGATATCGATCCAATGTTTTTCCCTCCCCCTCCCCCGCATTAAATACATAATCTCTATGCTAATAAGCGAGCCGTATAATAAACAACTATCATCGAAAGCTATCATCAGGGAAATCTGCATTTTGAAACAACAACGAGACCGACGAATTCGAAATATTCGAATTTTTATTTCTATCTTCGAAGCTTAAATGGCCGCGTGCGAAGCAACATCGTCGTTGATCCATTGTCGTGAATAAGAGTAGTGAAACGCAACGAGAATAATAATACTCGATGATATTATTTCAAGCTTGTAAACAAATCGTTACAACCCGGTTGCCTGGATCCGAGTGATATCACCTCGAAGACTCGAGAAGTGATCTCATCTCATCTGCATACTTGCAGTTAGGGATAGAAATAATGGAAACGAAACGCATCTCTGAAAGTATTGATAGAGAGAGAGAGTATTTTCTCTCGTTTGCATCTCATTGCGGCAATATCCTTCTTTAGATTAACACGTCTTGTTGCGTCACTTTTGATTGATGACAGGGATTTGCGCTGTTCGACATTTTGTTTGCCTGATTATTTGCTCGTTACTTATTCGTTTATTGTTTTTATGCGGTATTTTATGGGCTGTGAAGCTGATTGTTTCGTCAGGTATTATTTTCTTCTTCACAATAAGAAATAAAATGAAGATTCGAGATATCGAAGAAAACTAAGAATATTGTTTTTGATTAATTGAAAAACATCTTGATATTTTTATTTTAACGATTGATTAATTTCTTGATCATTAACTCTTTGATCCTTTGAGAAAAATTTATTCATTTATTTCGTTAAAAAAAAAAGAAAAAGAAAAATTATAAATTTATATCGCATAGAACATATTTTAGAACAACTTCGTTTTTGTTTTAAAGTGAAAGCTCATTAGATAAGACTAATAGCTGCTGGTAGTTTACGTCAAGAATCCATTAAGATTATTTAACTATCCATTTTATGCTTACATTTCATGTGAGAAACAAATAAATTTAAGTTTTATTCAAAATGTAAACTGGACAAATTGAATAATCATTATATATAATTCATCATAATCATATAATACAATTTGTTATTATATAAAAAAAAGTCTCACGTTGAATAATAATATTCTTTATTTATGCAATCAAAATATCGTCTTCTTTCGAGACAAGAACAAACAATTTTTTTAATTTATTTCACAAACTAAACAAAAATAAAACCACCCTTAGTTAATTCCTCTTCATACATCCACCTTAAACACGAGCCAACGTCAAAAAAAAAAACCCGCATTCATCCTCCTCAAACCATACACCAACTTAAATCCTTCCAACGCGTTCAAAGGAAATCGACTCAAAAAAGAAAAACCTTTCAACCTTCAAAGCAACCCTCTTTAAAAGTCATCCGCGCATTAATAGATTTACAACGAAATGAAAATTAGCATACACGTAGGTATGGTCCACGTTCATGACAATTGGCACAGCAACCGCGCTGTTAAATGCAAATTGCCACGAAAAGCTGGGATTAAGCTGGTCTCAATGGCGGATGCTCTTAATTGCGGTCCCTGGTAACGATTATCCAGGTTGGGTTTTTCCCAAGTGAGTGAAAACGGTGCCCAAGGCATCAAGAAAAGCAAGTTGACCGTGTACGGATATACGGGGCCAGTGAAAGTCGTTTTGAACGAATTCGTTGCCGGTTCGTACACTTCCCTAGCGAACGTGTCGCACACTACAATACCACTACTACCGATGCTCGGTCCTCTCATCGAGCTTCCAGCATAAAAGTCAGTTGTTTAGTAGCGCTCCAGCTCCAGAGGCCTCGTCTTGGCTCGCGTACCACTCCTGTGTGTCTTCCCTCTAATCTCGATTCGGTGTTGATACAGATATTTATTTTATCTTTGGGATTTTCAGACGGTTGGACACTTTGATGTGAGTATTATGTCGTGTGTTTATTATATATCGAAGAAGATTAAGATAGGAAGTAGGGTTATTTATGTATTTTAAAATTCGTATCTATTTTTTTGATTATTAATATAAATAATTATGTTATATGATTATATATATATATGTGATAGGGAAATAGGAAAGATATGTTTATTATTAATTTTGATGAGATAAATAACGAAGAAAGAAGAGATATTCTTGAAGATTATATTTTAATTTTGAAAAATCTTTCTTTTTCTGTGAAAAAAATGTGATGGATTCTTTCCTATCTATAGTTGGAAAATTATTTGTCATTAACAATAAAATAGGATTAAAATTAATAATTCAGATGAAGGAATGATTGAAAGGAAAATATTATCCTCTTCGAATAAGTATCAGTATCGATTATTTTATTTCGAAATATTCGTTTATTCCATTATCAGAATATTCATTTGTATTGTACGATGTATATATCAGGATATCAATTCACAAAATTCATCATGTGTACGCGTTGAAATTTTAATCATTCGCGATATTCGCGTAGTAATAGAATATCTATTATTCGTATTAATAATAGGAATAATAGTTAATTAAAGCAAATAAACCGTAATATTATAGAGATCTTAATAGAATGCACGATAAAGATATTCGATTAGACCAATATTTAAACAACAGATTTCATACAATGAGGATTTGGCTCCCCATTATATTCATAATTACGTTATATATATCGTCCCATATCGCGTTCAATAACTCGTTTACTCGTGTATAATATATTTCTTTTAGATTTATTTTTATTTTTAAATTTTTCATCATTGATAAATATTTATAAGTATTTATTAAATATTGTGGGATATTATAAAAAAAAAATGTTTCATAAATTACTACGTATATAGATTAGAAAAAAAAAAAAGAATTCTGATGTCATTGTTGTTAAATATTCACTGAATATTTTTTCGCAAATAATTATCATAATGCGAAAAAATGACTAAGCTTTCTAAGTGTTAAAAATAAACTACGATTCGATTCGTTTATTTTTTGACACTTTACTACCAAGTTTCGCAAATATTTATGTAAATTAGAAAAATAACAATCAAGGAATGTCTTTCCTTTTCATTCTTTTTTCTCCTCATTATTAAATATTCTCAGAATTATCATGCCTTTAAATATTGCATTCTCTTCTATTTCTTCCACACAATTATTTCATAACTATTCAACTTCTATTTTTTTATACCAAACGTTACAATAAAATTCATTTCACAAATATTTCAAAAATATTTTCTATATCTTAATTCTTCCATGATGGGTCACGTTTCCAAAAAAAAGAAATGAAAAAAAAAGTATCTCGTTCAATCTTCCTCTAAAAATACAATTTTCCATTTTATTTTCAATAATTAATCAAACATAGTTACATTCAACACCTATAAAAGAAACCTTGAAGCTCGCTAATTAACAATGCAATGTTCGATCCAATCTCATCCGCTTTCGCGGTTATCGCAGCGATCTACAAAGACAAAATATCTCGCGATTAATTATATTGCAACAAACGCCTCGTTGAATTGCTTTTGTAGCTGTGGCCTCTCCACTGTGGTGAGGATTTTCGTTTATTTAATTTCCGCAGTTGGACGAGTCAACTGCGTGTTATTATTAACCGAAACGAGTATTTTCCGCGTTCTACGGCTCGCCTCGATACGCACCGTGTAACGATCCATGATCCACGATAAAACGTGCACACCCTCAACTCTCTGCATAGGTGTAAGTCACGTAGCGATGCCGGAAGATCGTGTCGAGCATCGCTGACCTACGACAACCGACTTGGTCCTGGCTAATGAACTCTCGCTCGTGGGTGATGGTGATGAATAGATTAGGGATATTTTACGTGTACTTGTTTTATTACAATGAATGTGGAAATAAAGGAACGAAGATCGTGGCAAAATTAGGAAAAGTTGTAATGAAGAGTTATATCAAAGAGGGGATTTGAGAATGAACATCGTTGTAATGGAGAATATCGAAGAAGATTAAATAAATTATCTGTAATTTAAAAAATTAACTGTTGCACTTGAGTTATTAGGAAGATCGATATTTTTCATAAAGTTACATCTGATGAAAATTTGTTAAAAAATTGAATAATGTATAGATGAAAAATTTAGTTTGATAAACATGTCATAGTATGATTATTTTTAAAAAAAATTTTCTTTACAAGAAGATTTTATTTTCTAAAGGAAATGATGTCTGTCTTATTATCTAAAATACTTACCAATGTTTACTTTTCGATATTTATAGAAGATTATTGCAGGACAATCTATTAATACTAATGATAAAAAGATATAAGATTGTAAGATTCAATAAGCTCAATATTATGAGCATTTAATTTATGTCATTCACAAAATCACCTGATATCTTCGTTTTTTTTTTTAAAAATAAATTGTTAATAAATATTAACAATTAAACAATTTTTGTTCGTCGTAAAAAAATTCGAACATAAGATATTTTAATTATAAATAATAATTGATAATAATCTAAAGTTATTTCGTCGAAGAAGAAAAATGTTTCACAAGTATTTTTCTTGCGACTAATCGTTCCAACTTTCGATTTAAGTATTTAAGGCGACACACTTCCGCCCATAAAACACGTTAATAGACGTGACCAAGGAGAACGTATGACTTAATGAGAATTAACAGTAAAACCAATTATATCATTGGAAAATTCCTTTCTATTTCTTTCTATTTCTTTTCTATCGAGAGGCATTATATTATTTACTATTTAATTATATTTTCTTAAAAGTGAAAATTATTTTATTGTATTTTCCACTAATTGAATCCTTCAATTTTATTTACTTTCAAAAAATCATTATTAGAGATATGGATCATCGGAATATCAAAGGGAAGAAATTTTTATTTAAGAATTAATTTTAGAAAATCTAAATGGTTAAAATGTTATTCCGAATTCAAAAAATATTTAAAATTCCAACTCTTTTCGCGCCATTGCGCACGCACGATCACCGCGTTGTTTGAAAAAAACAACTAGAATTTTTAGTTTTTTTTTTTTTTTGAATTGCTGGTAAATCGAAAACTCGACACGATGGCCCAGATCTCGAAAGAAATATACTTTCACGATTACGACCTTTGCAAACAGGCCAAATGTGCTCAAGTCGGAATTGTTGGCCTGTAGCCAATCAGGATCCTTTTGACCGGAAATCGATTCTTGTTCCCAAATTTATATTAATTGCACTTAATCCTGTCATTAATCCTGTCAGAAATACGATTTTAATCTTTTAATCTGGAAATATCCCAAATCCCCATTCATTAATCAATTTTATTAATTCTGAGAATATATTTAAACTTTTATTGAAATTTCTGATTATAAATATATTTCGCACGAAAAAATAATCTAATTTTTTCTTATTACAATTAAATCTCTAAAGATATTTTAGAATATTAAAAATCTTTCGATGTAAAATAAAACTCAAGAAAATCCAAACTATATATCCCTTCTTCTATTTTTCAATGTAAATGAATAAAGCTATATCTTAAATCCTACACAAATTTCTTCAACTGATTCGTTCATTATCGTTCAAATATTCAAAAAAAGGGGAAAAAAAAAAGAGAGAAAGAACGATAAAACGATAAACTCTAAAATGCTACTTTTCATCCTCACCGAGCAAGCGTATTCCTCCTCGATGAAACGTTATAATTAATTGATTGCAATTAACGAGCCAATTAACTTTTTCAAAGTTAAACCAATTAGAAGATGACTCGAAGAAAAAAAGAAAAAGAAAAAGGAAGACGAGGAAAAGGAAATGATACACGATGATCGTGTATCCTTCTTTCGATAAAACGCTCGAACGCTTGTAGCGATCTTCGAGCTTCGTTTGCAAACTAACGGTCGTTAAAATCCACGCGCCCGTGACGGATGCAACAACGGTTCCTGTTGCAGAATGAGCTATTTCCAACCGGGCAACAGTTTAGCCGTTATCTATCTCACGCGAAACAACAGGTAGCACAGTGCTCGATCGATTCTATCACCCTTGTTGTTGCATAACAACAATTCTGAAATGGCCGATGGCGCTTTGAAATTAGAGACGAGTTTGGATCGGGAATTCTCTCTCTCTCTTTTTTTTTTTTTTTCTTGGTTAGATTGATTTTGAAATTGATTTGCCAACAGATGTAGATATTTGAATAATTGAAATTGGAATTGGTTCGAGATCAGAGATCGGAAATTGATTTTTTTTCTTTTGGAATCGAGCAAACAAATTAAACAAATTAGTAATTCGAAAATTGAATTGATAGTTTGAAGTTAGACATTTAGAATAACTTTTTATTTTTGGAATTGCTTTGTAAAGAAGAAAATAAATTAAAAATGAGGATTCTTAGGAAAGAGATTAGAGGTGACGTGAACAGGAAGACTCGAGAAACTTCTTTTTCCGTATTTGGTCACATCTCCACGTTTCCTCCTCCAATCAACTTTTCGCGGGGGGATTCGAACGTGTTGCCACTCTCCACGATCGATTTTAATCTTAAATCTTTGCTACAATTGAGAATCGCTCTGTTATGGAGAAAGACGCGAAAGGATTCGAGTTTCTACGCATAGAAATCTAAGTCGATCCGGTCGCGTGCTACGCAACGCACGGAGAAACTATGATTGCATGTCGCGAAACTCTCAGACGATTCCCTAGAGAATAACGGAACGACGTATACTCGAGATATTAACATCGTGGTTAAATTACTCTAATTTTAATCGGGAAGGAGAGTACGCGGAAGACAACAAATCTAGATGACATCTAGATCTCTATTTCCTTGAGTTGAGAAATTGTGAAATAAAACCAGCGGTTACACGATTTTTTTATCTTAAATAAAAAGTATTCAGAAAGAATAAAAAGAGTTAACTTTTCTACGATTTATAAACAAACAAATAATTCCGTGGAATATTTATTTATCGATTTATTATCAATTTTGTCAATATTTTATAATCGATATGGATTGATAAATTGTTTTTTAAACTGTATGCATTCTTCTGACAATTTTATCTTCAAGAATATAGCGTATATTTCAAGAGTTATACTTTAAAAATGATAAAAATAATCATTGCATAATTTCTCATAGTCCATAGTCCAATATATTATCTAGTATTTATCTAATATTTATATAGCTATATAAACTACGTACATAAAAATAAAATAATTAATACGAAATACGATTTTTCTTTTTTCGATTTTTCAGATAAATCTATTGTTCTATTTCCATGTATTTTAAATTGACTTGCAAATATTACGCGTGGGTGGCGAATAATTGTGCTTAGTGATCGTTCCCAAGGATATCATTGATCCTCAATAACGCATGCGAATAATACACGAGATCTTTGTGAATCATCTAGAAATATATTCTAACACTGTGTTTGCAGCACCTTCTCAATTAACTTTAAAATTCTCGAGAATCTAAGTTTAAGTAATTATCTCACTGATATAAAAGGCTTTTATCTCGATTCCTGTTGTTCTTTTTATCGATAATCGCCGATTAATTTTGTTAATTGAGCGTTAATAACTTCGTATTCAAAAAAAATTGAAAGTCATAGAGCGAATTATTAATCTCTTAAAGCATTAACGTTTCATAATCGCTGCATTTTATAATTTGAAGTGTGTATAATAGAATGGATGAATAGATGTATCATTTAAGATCCTCTCACGAGATTCTCTCTTATGAAGAAGAAATCTAATGGAGCCATTTTATTGACTTAATAACTATGATTTCCTTGAGATAAACTTTAATAAAAATTCAACGTCCTTCTGAGAAATTGTACGACAATCTTGATTCCTAAGAGATATTCCTGAGGTGTATTGAGAGATGTACTTTCAGAAAAATTTTTATAAATCTGAAATTATAAATATAATTTATATCTAACAGGTATGAAGATCCTGAATCAATTTATTGTTTGCCCAGTAATTTTAAAGTTATTTAAATTATATTCATTGTATATTGAGCTTTGTTAAACTTGATTAACTATATTCATACAAAATTTGAATGGGACAAAAATCTATAGAATACACATACAAATCTTTTCTATTCAATTTTTTCCCACTATCAATCTTAATTATCAAATTATTTATTTGTATTTTTCTACTTATTTCTCTACTTAATATGGATCTTTTACTCTTCTTTTAAATAAAGAAACAGAGAACTCAAAGAGAAAATAAAAACTACATCCAGCTCAAAGGCTACACAAAAGCAAGTACTTTTCCTTTCAACAAACGTACACTTTATGCAACCTTTATACCCATATTCAACTGAAAACCGCGTCAATTAACACAGTAGGTCATTTACGTCTCACGGTAAAGTCACGTTAATTGATGGTAACTGGTTCAAAGTGTATTAAACGCGTTTCCTGGAAACCGACCGCCGCTTCTTTCGAACTCCTTTATGCACGATGTCGCGGATCCCGCGCCGTCTAGCTGAAAATGCCAGCTTTGTAGACTCGTTACGCGGTCTTTTGAGGAAACACGAGCCCCTAATTGCGGGCACGAGCCATTAGCACGGGTTGCCAACAAGCAGGATGGATCGTCTCGATTGTGACGCTTGTTCTGCGATCATTACCGATACCGAAATCGACCTAATTTCGAGACTTTGGCGAAAAACTTTAGCTCGCAGAATGCAAGCGGAAGTTTCGAAACCGATGACAGCCACGTTGGGGTGAAAACGCGTCGCGTTGGGATGCAAAGTTGGCATGGGTTCCGGTACGTTTATAGCCAACGAGTTTTGGGATGATGGGATAAAGAGATTGGAGATTCGACAACTTTTAATGTGTGAATTTGAATGATTGAGCGATAATTTTTATTTTTGCTAAAAGCTTTTTCGATTTTCATTCGACATTCTTATTCCTATGAGTTGAGAAAATAAGAAGGAAGAAATGAAAGTAAGATCAATAGGAAATTTATACCTATTGTCTGAGAAAAATAATTGTATATAAATAGACTATCTGAAACAAATAAAAAAAGAAAAAGTATTATATTTAATAGGATACGAAGAAAATGGATAATAAATTTGCTTTTATAATTAGAAGTAGATGAAAATAAATTGATGATCAACATAATTACCTACTATTAATATCTCCATTTAAAAATATCGACTCTTCCTGCCAATTCACGATTGATTTAAACGAGAAGTTGATACAAACTTCCTGTCTTATATCATATCTAATATATTAGCATATTTTCCCCAAATTTATGTTGCTCTGTAACAAAACTTTTATTAATTTCTCTTATTATTTTTTAAGAAAAGCCGCTCCAATTATTATATCAAAGATTTATATACGCAAGATTTATTCTCACCGATATCATTCCAACATTACCATAACCAGTGTTATTGAATCGTTAAAAGTTTACAGTTTAAAAGATTTCACCCTAAGTTTATAGTGTTTCCCCGGCCAAGTAACTCGTAAACGCCTATATTTCTTAGAAACTAGTTCGCGTATACTTTCCTCTCCCTGATCCAAACGATCCAAGTTTTCCAAACGGACGAGACACGAACAATTTCCTCTGCATCGAATAAAACATTCGCGAGGATCGATGCGATATATTATAGCTTTCTGGACGAGCATCAAGAGGCTCGCTTTGTTTCCGTTATTATTAGAAACAGTGACATTCGTGGGCATCCAAATTTCGCGCGTGAAATTGATATTATAGAAATTTTTCCTGTATTCTCGAGGATCGATCCCATGTTGCGTTTTGCTCTTCTTTATTTTCACTCTTTTTTCTTCTTTTTTTTCGACAAGCTTTCACACGAAGATTCTTTCGCCAACACGAGTCTGTTGTGTGGCGTAAAATTATGATCCGTGCGGATGGAAAACGATTCGCCTTTTTTCGTGGCCGTGAAAGTAAGCCGGAGTGGTTTTCGTTCGGTTATACAGAAATAAATCTGCCAGGAAATCGTACAAATTAATTAGCGGGCAGATTTCTCGTTGGCAGTGAGAGCACATCAACGGATTTGGAACGCTGAAAGTTTCATTCTAGATCTGATCGTTCGATATAGCTGAGATTTTAATTGATCATCTTGTTTGTATTATCTTCGCGGTTATTCAACGGTGAAATGACGAATAATATTTGCATTGAAAGAGAAGAGTATACCGTGTTCAATGGGATGTTCCCGATTGCGTCATATCCAGGGAAAGAGTGTGGTAATAATTTGATACCGGTTGCATCCTCTTCGAAAATTGCATAAGTCGAAGATTGCGTATGAGAAAATAGAGAAGTAGCGATGGAGCGAAAACGATTATGAATAAACGATAAATTTGGTTAGGTTACGATTTCTATGCAATAACATAATTACGTAGAATTATTGTTATTATTAAAATTTTTAACAAATATATTTATAATATATTTCTTCTCTTTTTAATACACTTTAATTATATATATATTTTGTATTTTATATTCGTACAATGATATTTTATAAAAATTTATCAAAGAAAACTAGAATGTAACTAAACAATACGACTTACTTTTACTAAAGCGACATCTATAACATTTGCAATCCTCAAGAATCTTGATCATTCATTTAACATGAATTGTTATTTATCAAACTGTTTGTTTTATATATTTATATTAAACACTTATAAATCGCTTAAATAAAAAGACAAAGCGAAACGAGGATTCATTATAGAAGAGCGAGAGGTTAAGTTGTCGTATTCCTGAACGCAGGGGTGTAATCGTTATTAATGCGGGCCTAGGTCACGGGCGACGGATCGTCTTTGGAGGTAGTTAGTTAGTTCGCGGGAAGGCCAGTGGCCGCGCTCGCGCTCACTATAAATAATCATGGCGCAGGGATGTCCAAGTATAGACCGTTGGGAGTGTGCCAGCCTGCGAGGAGGCCTCAGCTATTTTTGAGGCTGTCGCCGCTACGAGCGCTACGACGCGCGATAGACGCTCTCTAATCAAAACTGCACGACCGAAGAACGACAGAGATGGCCGCTCTGTCTTTTCCGACCGAGAACCTCGGGCCTGCGCAATACACTCCCACCTTGCATACAGAATTTCCCCACTCTTAACCGTCTACGCCGATTACCGGTCTTTGCACGACCTTGAATAGAATTGATTTATCGCGTTAATTATCCCCATGTTATTCCGGTGGAGGGTGTTTCGTGAAATTTTTTTCGATTACAATGTTGGGCGTGTTCCGAAGACTGTTCCTGTTATATTGTGTCATAATCGGAATGTTGTTGTCGATTATTTAACACCTTAGCAGACGGATAATTTTCATTGGATAACCAATTTATTGAATCATGGGTTTTGAAATTATAGTATCACGTTGATGCGGATAATAATCTTGTCAGAATGAATAATTTCTTGAACATGAATGAGGTTATTGCAAAATAATATATATATTATCAATTTTATTATTTAACCAAAGTGGTTTTTTATCTTAAAGAATTGTTTGTAATTTAAAACACAGTGTTGAATAAATTCATATAAAACCAAAAATGGTAAATGTTTGCTCAACTTTTCACAACTTGCGAATCTTGTACGTATATGGATGTGTTTTGAAACAACCGCCATTGCTGCTACATTAACGTCAATACCTGCGCGACGCTAGACGCGCAGAAACTTTCTCCATGGGTTAGCATTTTATATACTTCGTTCAAACTAATACTGTACTACGTTTATGTCAAACGGTTTAAATTAATAATTGAATAAAAACTTTTTTATTACTATAACTAATTATCAACGTTAAATAAATATTTCTTATATTTTAAAAATTATTTTGTATCAAACAGACATATAAAAATCTATCTTAATAATTGCGAAAGATAATTTGAATCATTCCATTCGTTCTTTATTCAAATATGGTATAAGCGTCAAAGGGCGCTGCCGCAATCAGCCGCAATCGGTGAACTGGTCAGTGAAGTGTGCGTCTTGCGTGAGAAGTGGGTGAGGTATTTGATTGCGAACGATTCACCTAATTTTGCATTAAAGAATTGTCATCGACACAGCCGATTATTATAGAAGATTTGTCAATAGTAAGTTTCATTCTCGTTTACATGTTAATATTTCGAAAACAGTCGTGAATCTCTGTTTAGCGTGGGTTGTCGATTTGGCAAATGAGTTGTCAATGAAAATCGATCCCAAATTATCTGGGGCAAAGGGCATCAGCCGCATTGGACATTTGCCGAATTTAAATGCAACTTGTCGATTTGCTGATCGTTCGATCAGGAACATTGCTTGCGTGTATTCTTGAGCGTAGTGATGAACGTATTCCGTGACGAAATAGCTCATCGCTGATATTAGATACGAAAAAATATACATTATTCATTGTTTCTTGTTCGGCTTTGTAATAGTCCATTCAAGGCTGTTTTTGTCATTCGTTTGTTTTAATCGTCCAGTGAACTTCACGCGTATCTATTTATGCAAATTTAAGGAAAGTGAAACTAATCATTAATAAAAATATTTAACAAATTGTTAAAAAAAATCGAAATGATTCTTTGTATTTAAAAAGAATAGTGTTTTATAATAATATATGGTGTAATTTTATATTGCGAATGTGTTAGAATATTAACATACATTAGCAATAATAACAGAGACAATTTTATAATATATCTTATTTTATAAGATAATTGCATTAACAAGTTAATTAATAAAATGTCACGGAGATACTCTTTAGTTGACCAAAAATCGTGGAAAAATTTCCAGACATCTTCATCAACCAAGACAACCACAATGACAACTGCAGCAAAGTTATATGGCAAGGATTTGAGTGAATATGATGATGTGGATGTGGATGATTTATTGGCACAACTTACCCCAGAAGAAATTAATATATTAGCTAAGGAAGTGGATCCAGATGTAAGATAATTATAAATAATATATTTTTATTAAGTTTGATATGTAAACTGATTTATATTTGTATTGTATTGTATTTTTTATAGGATAGCTTTATGCCACCATCACAGCGTTGTAGCTATGAATGTGACAAGAGTCCTACAGGACCATTAAATCGTAAGAAACTCATTGAACATATCAACAAACAAGCTTTAGAAACACCAGACAGACCTGAATTAAAGCCTTATGTACCTGGTGTAATAAGAGGCAAAAAGGTATTTTGAATATTTTTTTTATAAAATATTTAAAATTATTAATGATGTATATATTTTCATTGCATATCTTTAGTGGGTTCCACCTCCTCAAGAAACAGCAAAAGAAAAAGATGCAGAAGAGCAAATTGCTATTGATCTTGGAGAAGAATATGAACAAGCATTATCTAATGCTACTCAAGAAGAAATTATTGATCTTGCTGGTAGATATATTTATATAATATATTTATATAATATTTATTATAATATTTATTGTAATACTTACTGTAATCTTCTTGTATATAGCTATTCTTGGATTTCATTCTATGATGAATCAAGATCAATATCATGCTTCTCTATTAAATTCTGGCCAACCTGTTGGTTTGGGTTGGGATGGTATAACGAAAGCTAGTCAACCAAAACCTTATCCAATGGAACCTCCCAATGATACAGATGTTGATGCTACTATTAAGCAAGTTAGAGAAGATGATGTTTCATTAATTGATTTAAATTGGAATAATATCAAAGTAAATATATAAAATTTAATAATTTTAAACTCATAAAATTTTAATATTTGTGATTATAAGTTATTTTGCTTTCTTTTAGAATATATCTGATGAAAAGTTTATTCAATTATTCGAAGGATTAGAGATAAATACACATCTCGAATCCCTAAGTTTAACGAATGTGGGACTCACTGACAAGACTGCACAAAGGTTGGCAGATGCCTTAGAAAAAAATTCGACGCTCAGAGTACTCAAGTTAGTATAATGTTTTTTATCTATTTTATATTATATCTACAATCGTTATTTTACAAATCTAATAAAATTACAATTTTTTAGCGTGGAAACAAACTTTATAAGCCCATCTGTGATAGTAAGGCTCATCAGGGCATTGCTTAAAACGAAATCAATAGAAGAATTTCGATGTTCAAATCAGGTAAAATATTTTATATATTTATAATTATTAATTTTAATAATTTATTTATTAAATATAGAAAACTATATTTCATAATTATTTCTAATATTGCACATTTATATTTAATATAGAGGTCGCAGGTATTGGGAAATAAAATTGAAATGGAAATTACACAATTGGTGGAACAAAATCCAACATTGCTCCGACTTGGTCTTCACTTGGAATTCAATGATGCTAGACATCGCGTAGCTGCACATTTACAACGCAATATTGATAGGAGTAAGTACAATATATTTGTATGTTTAAATATTTCATTCGTATTTTCGATTATATCAAAGTATTTCTAAAAAAGAACTCATACTCTTAAGTAGGATAAAAAAAATTATTGTTTAGCCAAGTATATGTAGCAATACTTTAGATAAATTGATCGTTTATCATTTCAATGATACTCGTCAATTATATCAATTTCTTATCTTTGATCTAACTTTATAATTTATCATTTATTACATAGGTCGATTAATATTTTTTTTTCAGATATAAATTTAAGTTTTTAAATTAAAAAATTATTTCTATTCATTTTATATATTTATAATGAAAGAAGTCTTTACAGATGATTTATTTATCCAGAGATATGTGCCACATTGGAATCGTATTCTTTTTTTGATTCTTACACTTTAAAAAGATGTTTTTTTCCTTTTTCCTCATGCTATAGCGATATTCATATTATTAATTTTTCGTTTAGATGGGAGCAATTGTATGGGGGACCATGGAGATCATATGACGAAATGCTTCTAATTCTTCCGAATCTGCTTCGTAGTCTTTCATAGCGCTTTATTAGCACATCATCATTCATCCATTCATCCTGCTAAATTCATTTATTATTTTTCTAGCTAGTGATATAGAGGTAATTATGAGATCCTAGAATGTACCCATTTTCAATTGATATTTCTTTATCTTTTTAACATCTTTTTTCTTATAGAATTTAATTACCTCTTTTATATATCCACATTGAATTCTGATCTATTTCACATATTAGAAAGATGTTGTACCTAGAAAATTCATCATATAATTTATTTCAATTTTCAGTCGAGTATAAAATGTTAAAATATAGGCATTATATACGGTATGAATTTGTTTTATGTTGTTTTTTTTTTTTTTTTTTTCATTATTGCTTATATACACCTTATTTAACATCAGTAAGCAGCTGAATAAATGGAATTTGTGGTGTTCATGCTTTTGTGCAGTTATGCTTCGTTTAATCTACGATCGATAACAGTATTAGTGTAGAGATATATACTCGAATATATTTTTTTTTAGTCACGTACAAAAACATTTTTACTTATTCTCGAACGTTGAATCGATAAATCTAAAATAAGAACAACAAAACAGTAGCAAATCGTTCTAGGTTCAAATCTTGCTTTATATTCACCTTGCAGCATGCTTATCTTTCCATTTGATCCAATGCAAGCTTTTTATCTTTTTTCGTTTCACCATACTCACATTCATCTTATAATTATATAAATTATTAAAAATAATTCAAATGAACATGTGGAACGCTTACATTGGTTTCCATTTGAAAAGCAATCCATCTTCACTATCTGAAATCATTAGATTATTAGTTTGAAGAATTTTAACGAGTTATTTATTTTACCAGTCTGTCGTGTGGCACGCGCGAAGCAAGAGGCCGGTGAACCTGCTAAAAGTTTCACTGTCCCAGTAGGTGGTGTAAGAAAGGAATCGTAGCGCTGATTAGCGCAGTGAGTAGTATTATTTGTTTAAAAAGAAAGAAAGGAAACAATTCCTGTTCTCAGAATAATAATTTGAAAACTTGTCTATATTGCCTGATTTTCTTTTCTTTTTCTTTTCTTTTGGTCCATTTTCACGATGTCGAATGTAAGTGAATGTCCAAATAAAATGATATCCATGAAACATAAATTCAATTCTTTGCTTGTGATTGTCCACTTGTTATTTGCATTTTGTATCGATCCAATTAAAATCTTTCATAAATAAATTTTGTGATTATTCTTACAATTTTAAATCAATAAATTTATTTATTCTCTGTACAATTGAGTAACTGAACATATTATTAAAATTGACACACATGTAAATTAATGTTTATAATATTAGATATTGGATATTAAGATGAAATGCAATATTAATCATCAAGTTATTAGTATCTAATAATTAGTATTTAATAATTAAATCAATGCAAAATAATTATACAAATTTTAAAACCAGTTATAATAAATAAAAATTAATATTATCTATAACTAGCAATTTATGCACCAATGATTATGGAATCAATAATTGAGAGGAAAATTTTAATTTTAAAATAATTTAATTTATAGATGTTTAAAAATTTATAATTCTTATGTATCATATTTTGCACTTTTTCATTTTAGAACTCTTTTACTTTTCTACTAAACTCTTTTACAATTATACTATTAATATTAGTAGTAATAAAAATTAGTCTCTCATTGGTAACAATTCATGCATTCATCGCACGATTTTATTTTAAGTTGCTCGCATTATCCTTTCCCTCATTTCATCTCGTTGTGCATGCCTGCTAAAAGCAATGAAAATAAAAAACATAATGCATAAGAAGGTACACAAATAGAAATAGGGCAATCCATTCGCAACTCGAGCGAATCTTTTAATACCGTTACTAATTGACACTATGAATACACATATCTCGGATTATATTTCCAGGCAGAGTCACCATGTCAACATTTACCAAATGGTCTACACCCTATTTCGCAATTTATCGTCTTATTGTCGCGTACATATCCGTCACATAACGGCGATTACAGTGATCACGATGAGCTGAAAGGATTACGATGATGTGCCACGTCTTTTGTCTTTCATCGGTCAGAGATCTCGAAATGATTGCCTTTTCATGCAAGAAACAAAAAATTTATCTTTCTATCCTGAGGAAGAAGAATCAAATTATATTCTCAGATTATTGTCACAACGATTTCATATATGATGTTTTATGATTTGATATTTTCTTTGTATTTTCGATAAAGAAATTGTATATTTATATATTTTATATTGTATAATTATAAATCTTAAACTTATCAAATCATACAACGTTGTAAAATTGCAATAACATAATGTGCATGCAAATGTTAGATCATTTCGATTTTTCTATGGCCAGATAGAGAATGGATTATTTTATAAGACAAATATTAGATTTTACCACCCACGATGTGAGACTCTAAAAGCTGCTATGTATACTTACGACACCTCTATTCTTTCCCAACAGTACGGAAAGACCTAACGCTGCGACTACAGTTCCGATTCTTTAACATGAATCACAGGAAACCTGCCTTGATTCAATGAAAGGTAGCTACCCTTTAACTGGTGGTCGATCAGCGGATTGATTCTGCGCGGTTTTTTCTTAAGGAAAATTTCTAACAGCTCTTGTTACTTTGCAGCTTCACTAATATCGCTTTTCGACAGGGTTTGCAAAATGTTTTTTGCGCTTGAGCAGGAAGACAGGAACAGTGTAAGCGCGTTTCTGGCTACAAACGATTTTAGAATGTCTGAAAATTTTTCTAAATCATATTTTAACAAACTGAATGATCAATGAGATAAATGAACATTCTTGTCTTGATGTTTTGTGAGATTCTATTATATCAAGAATTAAAGGAATTAGAAGATTTTGAATATATGCAATTTTCAAGTCTAGAATTCATCTTTTTCCTGTTTAGATTAATTATTTTCCATTTATTCATCATTATATATATTCATTTGTTTGAAAAATATGTAAGATCTTCAGATTAAAAAGTTTTGTGAGGCTATAATAGGACAATATGAAATTACACAAAAGAACAATTTCTAAAATCTATAAATAACATATTTATCTTGCTTTATAATAACATATTTATCTTGCTGTTATTAAAAATAGAACAAAATTTCTCCATAAGATTAGATTTGCAATTTCTAATTATACAAAACTATCCGTCATTGAGATTAAGCGTGAATGATTCTTTCAAGAAGAATCTCACGAAACATTTGCTCGTAGTTTCACTGTTTAGTATCCCTCGTTGGCAAGGCATCACGAGCGGTAATGAAAGTCGAAAACAGAGTTTTGCGCTTGATCTGACACGTCGTTAACTGCGAATCGTGTTTGTAGACGAGCTTTAACTCTGGTCGACGGCCTCGCTCCAGGATTTAGGTGCACATCCTATCAAACCCGATGAAGTCGTGACGCGTTAATTTCCACGCAACCTACCAGAAGCTCGATTCGCCTTGCGTGACGTCCTCTCGACGTTAAATGTCGAGCGGGTATAACGTGTGACGACGTGTGTAGCGATGGGATCAAACGTATCGCGATCAACGTTGTAAAGTTCGACGAAACATTTAAATAATTGGATACGAATTTTTTTTTTTTTTTTTTCTCTCCCCACGAGAATTTTCGAGGAATAATCGAAATCGATGTGTGTAATAAATATTTCATAGAATTCAGAGAATCGTTCGCAAATAATAATGAATGTATAGATGAAGATATAAAATATAAAAGATAGTGAATTGTTTTAGAATTTTGCAGTAGTTTAGATTAAAGATATTTTATTGAATTGAACATACTGTTGGAATTTTCTTTTTTTTTTTTTATTTAAGATGCAATTTTTTTTGATTATTTATTTATACTTATATTATCATTTCTTATTTATTTAGCTATTTTAACGATCCCATCGCTAAGTTTGTATTACCAGCCATTGGTACGTGACCATATAATTACGATTAAATCTACGACAATTAAGTTACCATTATGAATAATAGTGAAATTTTTTAAATTTTTTTTTTAATGATATCTTGCAAGAAATATGAATAATATCATAAAATAACTTGTTTAATGTATACGTGCAATCGACGTTACAGAATAATTCTTTAATAATTACGTAGTTTAGATTATAATTACAAGTAATTTGCTCGACAATGTTTCACACATCGATCTATAATCTAGAGGTCTCATACTTTTGACTGGTAGTGTAACAATCCTATACACCTAGGAATAAGCCTTCCTAGATTGGATAAACGTCGAGAACTGTTCGGTTTTGGATCAACCGCGAACTGGCCCCGATAAAGTTTTTCCCTGGCGCGAGGGTACAACTCAATTAACCGGTCGTTTGGTGGAAAGTTCGTAGCCAGATCGCCGCTTTACAGTTCAGATTAACTGTTTGGCCTAGGAATATGGGAATAATTTCTTCTCGTCACGCGAATAACTTTCCTCCAACTTGAGCCGTGAGACACTGGTTTCTGCCT
>NW_006263796.1:415799-420650 GCF_000469605.1 Apis dorsata | reverse complement strand
GCAGAAAGTTTGAGAAAAAACTTTCTTCGAGTTGATCCTCCGTTTTTTTTTTTTTTTCTCTTCTTCTTTTTATCCTCTCCCCTTTCTTTTTCCTGTCGCATTGTATAACCCCTTGCGTTTGAAAGTTATTACCAGTCATTTCGTTGCGAAAGAGCTTGACCGATTAGATCCGATAATCCTGGAAGGGATGGAAATTATTCGCACGAATTCGCGAGAGATTCTTAAACTTGTGCAATTGTGATTTTCGTTTTTTCTTTTTTTTTTTTTTCTCTTCTTCTTTTTATCCTCTCCCCTTTCTTTTTCCTGTCGCATTGTATAACCCCTTGCGTTTGAAAGTTATTACCAGTCATTTCGTTGCGACAGAGCTTGACCGATTAGATCCGATAACCCTGGAAGGGATGGAAATTATTCGCACGAATTCGCGAGGGATTCTTAAACTTGGGCAATTGTGATTTTCGTTTTTTTTTTTTTTTTCTTTTATATTAATCTTATTATTTATTTGAAATTGTAACGAGACGAACGAAATAATTTAAATGATTTTAATTTTAAATGAAATTTATTAATTTTAAATAATTTTCATGCATGCAACGGCAAGCATTTTTGTTTTATACGTTCGGTTTTTATGCAAATTTCGCGCGTGGAATTAATTTTCAACTTTGATATTTTGCGACAAGGCAAAGGGTAACCTTCTTTTGTTTCACGAGATTGTTAAATATATCGATGGAATTTTTTGATTAAACCGATTAAATACGGTTGTGGTGAAAAATTAATTTACGTCGATAGCGATATCGGGGAAAAAGAATTTTAAATATGCACATGTATAGGCATAGATAAGATGGATAATGGCATAAAATTTATAAAATATTTGCAAATTTTAATCTAATTCGGAGTGATCGTACAATGAGAGAAATCATTGATTACGCAAGGGGTTATTTATTCGTTCTATCTCCTTCATACAAATTTTTAACTCCCTTTAAACTCTCTATAACCTTCTACAATTTCATCTTTAAAAATATACGACTTCGGTATATTTTTTTATTAATCTTGTTGAAAGTAAAGGATTAATTCATTAACATTCGCACAGCCATCGTCAAAAAGTGGAATTCATATTTTTTTAAAGCTTCGAAAAGCGAATAAAAAATAATTTCTAAATTCTAGATTTCTGAAAAATGAAAATGAATATAATCAGGCCGTGCAAGTGTTAATATGTTTACAAAAATTAACAAAAAAAAAAAGGAAAACGCATTACCTTTTTAACAATTAAAAAAAGTAAATACAAATCCATTCACAGTAGACAGCGACGAAAATGTTATAAATATCTATGTATCAACTATAGAAAATCGTGAAAATCGTGAATTATTCTAGAACATAGGGTGTTCAATTTGCACGCTTTGATCGTCAAATCCTCGATCGAATTCAATCGATTACACCGCGAGCCAGTTTCATCTTTCCGATAACTGCGTATTTGCGGGGGGCAAATTGGACCGCGATGACCGATTTTCACGATTAGTCGAATTTAACGCTTTAAATGTCAAACGTGGGAGGGAGGGGGAAGGGGGTGGGGAGGACGAACACGAATTCCCGGAACACACACCCTCGTTGCACACGGATATTTCCGTATGGCCGTATGCGTCATAACACGTCATCGATGTGTTATTACCAGGCTGAAAGATTGTAGTGCAGAGAGTTTCCAGTGTGCAAATCCTTTTCTCCCCCTCCCCATCGTTTTTTTCCACAGTTTGTGAAATGTGACGTGCATCGACCTGTTGTTAATTTAAGTTTTCTTTGGAAAAAAAAAAAATAACCATTTATATTTAAAATAACCCCGATATTAACACGATTTGTCTCGTTTTTTTTTGCAGTTTGACGTGTGTCTTTTTTCTTTTGTTTGTTTGTTTTTGTTTTTTTTTTCTTTAGTTTATTAACTAAGATTAAATTTTAGATTAATTTGTGGAGCTTCTTTCTTCTTGCATGGGAGAAAGCGCGTGAAAGAGTTATTCTATAAATAGATAAATGGGATTAATTTAAAAAATAGTTTTAATTTTTTTAATATGTAAGGAAATGATATATCTAAAATTTAGGCAAGTTTTTAATTATTTGTAAGACGAATTTTCTCCTCTTTTCAATTAATATTTTGTTTAATTTTAATTTTTGCAAAGATTTTGAGCTTTTAAATATGTTATGAGATAATTTGATATCTCTTGGATTTTTTTGTTTTTTTCTTTCACTTTTGTTTTTTGCAACGAAAGATTTCGATGACTTTTTCACGATTAGAAAGAAGCTCTGGTGATTTACGAAGGGGTTGAACCGTAAAGAATTTCGCACTCGTAGGATGAATTCGAGCAAAATTTGTTGTAACATATAATGAATAAAAATTGTAGAAAATAATATCCAATTTTATATTTGACGTAAACTGTGTTATATAAAATTAAACTTTATCGTATAAAGATATTCTTTTCTTTTTTAAAATTATAGCAAAATCTTGCAATCTTCTGCTAAAAATCAATAATAAATTATCAACAACATCGATTATTAATTTCGCCAAGAATCTAGGAAATAGAGAAAATAAAAGGAATTCGCGAAAATTTCGAAATTCCTCGGTTCACCCCCGGTTCGTTCAACCCCCGGATCGAAACGTTGCACAGGGAAGAAAACAGATCTCTCTCCGATATTCCCAACTTTCGTTTCGAAGCCCGCCGAGACGAAAGTTGTTTTAATTCGGGTACATGATGAACGTATCAGCGGCGGGGAGTAGGGGCGGGGAAAAACCTGGGTGCAATTTCCTCGATAGAAAGTCCGAATTCGGGCGAACGAAAGACAATTAAAAAGCGAGCCACGGCCAACAAGCGCGCGCACACGTGGATATATTTTATGTCGTCGCGCGGTTATTCCTGGCCCGCGTGGAAATTGCAATTTTCTCGGTCGGATTACGTTTCGAACCGGGCCAGGGCCACCACCCCCCTCTCCTCTCCCTTTTCCTCTTCCTCTCGAGGTTTTTCGCCCGTTTTAACTCTTCGCTCGCAGGAAATCGCAATAATTGATTCGAAGGATTCCAAAAAATCCTTTGTATCGGGTGTCGCTATTGTTTCGCGTTAATTTTTCACGCATCGATCGAAAATACTTCTCGACGGTGAAAAAGAAGTTTTTGGTCATTGTTCGTAGAAGAGACGGAGCTATGATTTTCCTGAAATAATGGGGACTATTGTTTAGACTATTCAACAACATAGACAGCAATTTGTTCAATTTTTTTTTTCTCTCTCTCTCTTGATCGAATTACGAACGAATGGATTAATCTCGAAAGGGAAAATAAGAAAAATTTTTGAAAAATCGATCGTGAGGGATAGATTGAAATTAACATTATGATTTGGAATTCGGTTATTTAGATGTATAACGTGGAAATATAAAATATAAAATGAAACGGTAAACTTCATTTAAACTCGGGAAAATATCAGTTTCGTTGGAAATACGTTTTCGTTCATTAACGAGACGATCGATCGAATGGCAAATTGTTTCGTTTGAACCGAGGAGTTCATTTAACAATTTTGTTATTTCTTCTATTTTGTTGAAAATAAATTATTTTCTCTGCAACGTTTGCGAGAGGAGGGGAGAATATGTATATGTATATATAAAGCAGGGGTTGAAATCTTTCTTTACGTCAATTGTCACATTATGAATGATTCTTCGAAAGAAATATAATAAAAAATGTTAGTTTTTACAAAGTGAGATAATTTTCTTCTCGAAGCTTTTTTCTTAAGAAAATTTTTGAGAACAAAATTTCCTTCCAGTTAAATATCTACTAATACTCATAATTTCTCTCGCGTTCCAATCATCCCCCTCATAGAAATAAATCCACCCTTCGCAAATAAACAAATTTCAACCTCTGACTTGAAAAATGTGTTTCGTTGTTTTGAATAAAATTTATTGCATACACTTTACCGGCATGCTTCACCTATCGGTGAAAGAATCTTTTACTCTTTGATAATGCTGAACGCATATGATGACAGTGTTTCGGGTGTCTGTTGCAGTACGGCAGTCCCGGCTCGGGGTGGCGACATCTTAACGCGAAGTGGCGTTCGCCTAGGTATTATTTGTACATATATTATATATTTATTTACCATATATTATACATACGTACATATATATACATCTAAGATCTATATATATATATATAAAGAAGAAAAAAAAAAAAACACCTTATTTCACGTATTATTCACTCGCGTAAATTGATACTTCTCGCATCGTTGTTTCGTTAACAAGTCGATCGACAAGCTTCTCTCTCTTCTTTTTTTTTCTTTTTCTCTTTTTCCATTTTCCATCATTTTGTGTATCGATATATTATTATGCCACTGTCAAAAAATAATGTGTCGAAGAATAAAACCGTTGTCCGTTCCCCGGCGTATTGTTTCAATTCCAATTTACAACCGTTGTAGATGGGCGCACAAAGGTTTTCAATTTAAATTTCGGCCAACAAACGATCGACGATAATGAACCGATCGAGTGTTGGTTTCTTGTTTTTTCTTTCTTTCCATCCTTTTTTTTTTTTTTTTTTTTTTTTTTCCAATTTTCTTCGCTTCACGCGTCGATACCTCCGCCCCTTCGAAGGCAGAGCACGTCCACAGAGAGTTGTACATATCACTGTTGTTCGTTTTGCATGAGTACTTTAGCATCTGCAAATTAAACCGCAAATAAACCGTACTATACTCGCATATACACCACTATATTTCACCCCCTCTCCCAGTTCGTTTACCTCGATTATCTCCCCGGCGATAATTCTCTTGATAAAGTGAACAGCGAATTGAACTTCAACCCTTAAATTAAATATTCCTTTTTACGTTGTATGGATTATTGGTG
>NW_006263796.1:413595-415744 GCF_000469605.1 Apis dorsata | reverse complement strand
GTACGTTTCGATGTTTTTCTTTTTTTTTTTTTAAAAAGTTTTCTTACGAGTGGCTGGTAAACGGATTCAACGAAATCGATGATATGTAAGTATGATATTAAAGTATCGTAATTGATAGATTCTTCCAAGATTTTGTTCCTTAGAAATTACAGCTTTAAAGGGGCGGAAGATAATCCATCGAGATGAAATTTGGCGAGTATAATATATTTGATAGGAGTTCTATCAACAAGAAGAAGAAGAAGAAGAAGAAGAAGGAAGAAGCTTCCTTTCTAAGAAGAGAAGAAGAAAAATCTATTTTCAATTGTCTTCTATTGTCTCTAAAAAAAGAAAAAAAAGAAAATTATGTACGCAAGTTTAATAAAACTTACCCCTCGAGCATATATCTCTATATTTCATTTCTTCCAGTTTAAGGGTTGAAGGTACGATCAGCTGTCTTCGTATAAATACGATAATTAACCAAAAGCGTTGGTTGAGGGCCAGGAAAATATTTTTCCTCGCCCAACACCCCTTTTTATCGGTGTGCGTGCTCCCAAGTTTGCCGGTCGATCTCGAGATTACATATCCTCTGCGCCCTAGCAGTTAACTACATGCAGCTACTGTATCGCCACCTCCCAAGGGGGTGGTGTTACCCCCCATATAATGGCACGCTTAAACCTATCCACCGTGACTTTTTTAAACCTTGTTGCAACAACTCTGATGAAACACACGTTTTTAACGGGGGTAATCGCGAAATGCGCCTCACCTTGCTAATGAGCGCCCCTTTTTCCCCTTTTTCGCGATCCACCCCATGGTGCTGCTGCTCCATCGTCAATTTTAAAACGCGTAATTTTCGCCTGGATCCAACTCTGGTTCTTTTCTCGTGGAATTTGTGATTATTCGATGAGCAGAAAGGGGAGAGGGGTGGTAGTTTTCTTCTCTCTTCGAGCGAAGTTGGAAGGAAATTAAATTTTGTAAAGAAATAGAAAATTATTATAAACGGGACAATGAATTAATCGGAGAGAAGATTAATAGAAAAAGTTATAAATACGTTAAATGTTGTATTTTTAATTAATTCGTGATGTAAATTATTTAAATATAAATTATAAGGGATTATTCGATCCCTGTTCCAATAATAATGCACAATAATAAATTCTCATTTTGTAAAAGATTTATTATTTCAAGCGATATTTGCAAATTAAGAGAAATGTAAATGCAAATAAGCTTTCATTGTGACATAATATTCCTTAATATCGATAATATTGTGCAGCATATGTTAAATATTGAATTTAATATTTGCCTATAAATATTCTATATATATTTAAGAGACAGATTTTTATTTGCAGAAAACTTATAAAAATCGCCAGTTGGTTGAAATTGAAATCATGCATAGAATTTTTTAGAATTTTCACGAATTTTTTTTTTATAAAAACTCGATTATTATTGAGATTTTTTTTTAGAAAAATTGAAAATGAAGAAATATAAATATACGAAATAATTTTTAATATGAATTTTGCATTTGAGGATTTCGTAGATTTTCCAATCTTTCCAATTTATAAAAATTGCAGGTTATGCAGCTTTATAAAATCCTAAAAAACATTTTGAAATTTTAAAAATATAGAAATTTCCAAGGACTTTCGAAACAAAAAAAAAAGATCCTCTTCTTTAACTTATAAAATATTCAAAAAAAAAAAAAATCTAAAATATTAATAAACTTTTTGATTTAAACTCACCACCTCTTCTGTTTATTAAAATATTCCACCTCTTAATTATTGCTTCTCAAAGCAACGAAGCAATCTCTCTCCTCTTGAAAAGCTTTAACGTTTTCAAGATTTATCTAAACAATTAAGCTTCTGAAAACTCGCAACAAACAACCGATTAACCTTTTCAAAAGCGTGTCTCAAAAGCGTGTCTCAAAAGCGTCTCGTTCCCCTTTGCTAATTAAATTCACGCGTATAATAAATTTGTGATAAATTTATCCCGATGGAAGAAGAAAAAAAAAAAAATTTCCGACCAACGCCTCGAATTTACGTAAATTATTTAAAATTTGCATTAACGATATATCGACCATACAACGTGGGAGCACGATTTTTCCCGGCCTTCGATACTCTGTCACCCGTGAAAATATTTATGTCTCATCGGATCTCTCGATGGAAATCGCATTGCATGATAC
>NW_006263796.1:411676-413542 GCF_000469605.1 Apis dorsata | reverse complement strand
TTTTCTTCTTTTTTCCTTTCTACACGAGTTTTTACTTTTTTTTTTTTTTTTTTTGATTTTTAGATATTTTATCCGTGTGGCACTGACATGTCTTTCTCCTTTTTTTATTAATATATCTTCCAACATTGGCGTAGGTAGAAACTGACTTTTTTATCTTCGTTTCTTTATTGGCAATCCTTTTGTTTAACATTCTCGTATTTTCTTCCCTCAAGCAGGAGTCTTTTTTTTTTCACTATTGTGATTAAAAATTAATTTTATTGTTTATTTTAATTAGGCTTCGTTTGCAATAAAGGATAATGTAAAATGATGATCACGTATTATAAGCAAGTATCATATTGTTAAACTGTTGAACGCATGAGATGGCTGATGTTTCACAATCACGCATGCAATTTTATACATATGAATTTCAAATATAATTTTAGATTTTCAAATATAATTTTAATATTAAAATCTCTGATAATTAATTAGTATCAATAATATAAAGATTCAATTCGAGCAGTTTTTAAAATATTTTTAAAAAAGTCAGCCATCTTATACAATCGTCTAATACGTAATAAATATATATATATATTGTGTTAATGAATAATCACATTTTTTTTCTTTAATATAAGTAGCATGAACAATTATGTGCACTGAGAGAACGTAGGTTGAATGGTACTTCGAATGGTGACTAATATATTGTAATTAATACAATTACTATGACCATGAAGGAGAAACCACTGAAACGAACGATCGGTTGAGAAAATTGAATCGAAATAATCCTTCAACACCCACAATTTCACTTTACATAATTACAGACATCGATTAAATTTACGGTTCTCTTCTAAACCGTTTGTCAAGAAGACTCGAGTGTGTAAGTGTAGGATTTTGATTTCGAAAGGACGAGGGTGAAAGAAGCCGAGGGAGAGAGAGGAATAATAATGAGGTTTGGCTCGCTGTTTGTCTCCTCCCCCCTCATCTCTCTCTCTCTCTTTCTCTCTTCTTTTCTTTGCAAATGAACCCATTTGTATTCAGTCGTACGACTAATTCGTCTCAACTCGATATCCACGCCCGGAGGTCTCGTGAAATTTTCGAACAGGGTCGATGGATACTCGGAAAAATATTATTTTCGATTCTTTGCAAACACATCTTTGCATTCGATACGATTCTCGATTAAGAGAATCATCTGGATTTATGCAAGTTTTGTGCAAGAGGGAGAAGACATTGAATTTCATCGAAAATTATTAGGATTATATACTGATGGAATAATGAAATATTCGAAATGGATAAATACGAAGAAGAAGAAGTACTCTGATTATTCTAATTAGAAGATCTTTAGAAATTTTGGAATACATTTTTGAAATTTTAATTAGGAGGATTTTTAGAGAAATCGTTCGTTTTATTTGTAATTAATGTTTTTATGAATAATCGCGCAGTGTAATTGAAATAAAATAGGAAGAAGAAATATTTCAAGATGTACAAACTTTAGTCTGTAGTATAATGAATTAAGATGGAATAATAATAAAACGAGGGTAGAGCAATAAAACGAGAAATAAAGTTTACGAGATTACTGGGACTGGAAATTGTCATAACTTGGTAGGCAGCTTATCAAGAGGAATGCTAGTAAAAAAAAAAATTCTGAAATTGGTCTAATGGAATAGAGGGTTTACATTTAAATTAGAATAAAAATTTAATCAAATAAAATAATACTATGCATATATTTCCTTCCAAAATAATAAATTTTTACTCGCGCTATACACATTTATCTTTTTTTCTTTCAATTCATTTTAAATAATTTAAAAATCATTTCTTATCGTTCTTCTTCGCGCGTAAAAAACAACAATTTTCCAAACGAAACATCCCAAAGAAGTAAAAAATTGAAACAAC
>NW_006263796.1:405809-411407 GCF_000469605.1 Apis dorsata | reverse complement strand
AAAAAAGAAAAGTACCACAAAACACAAAGCTGGGAAAAACAAAAAAAAAAAAAAGACCCTCGTTCACGATCAATTTTACAAGTGAACACAATTTAAAAACCGAAGTGAAACGCCGTAAACGTTAAAATTGCACAGAAATCCATTAAACGTAGTTGAAAAGTTATATCGTTCGAATAATTACGATCACCGTGTGCACCAAAACCGTGTTTCATTCTTGGAACGCACAAAGGGAGCCGGAAACGGGTGAAATTCACAGGGTTTACCGGGGTGATTGATGCACACCGTGCTACTTTGTCCCGCGAAATTGGCGGGTAAACGCGGAATCCAGGCGAAAAACGGTGGAAACGAAAAAGACTCGCGAATAGAAATTCGAGCCAATTTATTTGCCAATTGAAGCTTCAATTAGTTTTCCAGCCACGTTGCATACGTGGCTCAGTTTTTCCCTCCTTCGTCGCGCTTCATTCTATCTTCATTTTTTTTTTTTTTTTTTTCTCTCTTTATCGTGTTTTTTCCCCGTTTTTCTCTCCCCTCTTTTGATTTTTATCCCACGTTTCAGGGATCGACGAAGACCAACCCGTCTCATCTATTTTGGATTTTTTACGCTATCATCCGTGGCGCCTTCTTTTTTTTTTTATTTTTTCTTTTCTTTTTTCATACTTCTTCCCTCTCTTTCTCTCTCTGATTTTTCTGCCCGTCGGCCCATGAACGAATTTTCCGCTCGATATTAAAGTCGATTCCTCTATCACCGCGCGCATTCATCTCGAGAAATTTCACAGTTTTCGAAAATTCGACGTTTCCCCTCTATTTTTATTCGTTCCATCTGCGTTCCCCCCATACTCGTGCCGCTACGAGGCTATTGTCCGCCGATTAAATTGAAGTTTTTCAAGGGAGATCAAGCATTTCTGGTATTTCGCTCAATCGTTAACGTAGGATATTTTTCATCAAATATTTCTGATTAGTTTATTTATTTATTTTTTTTTTTTTTCGATTGAAGTTCGTTACTCTTTAAAAATTTGATTCTATTCCCTTCTGTTTTGTTTCTGACTCACAGAGAATTCCAAAATACACATCTTTACAGCATCATTTTACAGCCGATTTCAATTTTGCTTCTTCCTTTTTCTTTATTAAAAAATAAAAGATTTTTAATGGAAATTCAAACAGACCGGATATACGAAGAAAGACAATCTAACGCGTACTTATCACGTTCCCATTGTTAGATATTTTTGCTGGTCTTTTCTTTGTACAACTTTGGAACCAGTCTGGCTCGTTGAAACTTCCTACACCCAGTCAGAACGTTGACTTAGAAGTCGCGTGGAATTAGATATATTTCACAATAGCGGGATATACAGGGTGAACCGTGATATTAATATTATAATTTTTTGTATCATATCGCGCGTAATTTTATCTGCTGGAATAATTTTAAAAAATATCAGAAAAAAATTTAATAATATTTTATAAATTACGTATCTTTAATTATAGAAATATTTTTCGATGCATCGTTATTACATATCACTGGATGCAATATATTATTTTCAGTATACGTTAATTTTGATTATAATCTTTGCTACCACACGAGATAAAAATGTACGCGCAATGAAAAGAGCGGATCGATGGATACGCGGTTATGCAACAGAATCTACGTGACTTATGATAACAGAAATAGAGCAAGTTAAGCGATTCAGTTTGCGAAATTGATCTTGGATAAGTCAACTCTTCTCGCGAGCAAATCCTGTAGCCGTAGCCAAGGATTTTAGTTATACATCATCCGTTATACCATAAGAAGCTCGTCGTTCCATATTTTATCCCCGTCTCATGGAAATTTAAAAAGAAATCGAACAGAAAATTACAACTAATAAATATAATAACAAAAAAATAATATTATCAAATTTCACCTTTTAATGATCATTCCATAAAGAAACTTTCGATCGATGGACGTTCTCCACAGTGGCCCATGAAAATTAAAAATCAATTTTTCAATCCGTTTTAATCGAAATAATAAATTAATGCATCGATAAATCCTCAAACTGACACTTTCCATTATTCTCATTATCATCTTCTTGAGTAATCGTCCTAAAAAAAAATAAAAGTAAATAGTCCAAGTTCCGGTATCCACTCAGAAAAATAATTCGAATTATTTATCAGAGTGGCGATCGTGGGGGTCCCGTAATTCCATCGTACTTCCGGCCCAGCCTTCATCGCCCGGTCCATGAAACTGGCGTCTCTCCTCTTCCACAGGAGGAGGGAGCGGCCGTTGATAATTAATTCGCCGTAAAATAGGGAACTCTCCTCTTTCTCCTCCTCCTCCTCCTCCTCCTCCTTGGAGGCGGGGGTTGAGGCGGTCGTATATCGCGGCGAAAGCTGTAATGCGAGGTTATTAACGATCCTGTCGTCGTGGAACTCGCCGTTCTGCTCACATGTTACGTAACGACGCAGCAATGCCTCAATCCGATAACGTGTCCGCATTCACGTGACGTCAATACGTTTACGTAAACCGGGCCGGATCGATCCCATCCCGTTTTTTGGCGCACGTTTTACGCAGCCATTGCCGCCTATTATGTCGATTATCTCCTTTGCCCGTTTCCTTCGATCTTTGAAAATGTTATTAATTGTTAACTTCAAGTATTGATGATATGGATTTTAATTGCGACGAATCGTTCGAAAATTTCTCCTATTTTTTTTATTTTTCGTTTCTTAAGGGGAGGAGGGAGAGAGGTTACGCAAGCATATTAGAGAATATATTGTAATAAGAAAATAAAAAATTTCAAATTAAAATTCTAAATTTCAATAATTTTCTGATTAATTATATATTTGGAAATCATTTTCAACGGGAGTTTTTGTAATTTTTAAGACTTAAGAAATTTAATTAATTTAACTTGCCTTTCTTTGGGAAGGAGGAGACGATCTAATGACGTGAAATTGAAAAAAAAAAGAGCGTGATGTCAGAACTAAGGAATCTGGGATCTAGCCTCAGGATCCCAGGAGTTCCATCATCCAGTTCACCTTGATAACCGGATGTTACTAGGTGGTGATGCAGGTCAACGTAGGGACCAGACCCAGGAGAGAACGTGTCTATGTTTCATTGCTCGTGTGTCGTGTTACGGGTTTTCATCATGTCTGAGGCTATTGAGTTTGCGGATGTCATAGTTCAGCGGTTCATATAGGTTCCTCACAAACATATATACACGTATAATTCTCCTATATATATATAAATAATTCCAATTTCTGATTATTTAGAAATAATAAATTTCAAGAATGATTTCCCCCACTTTTTTAAGATATTAATCCATCCCTTGTTATTTTTAGTCTCAGACTTTTACAAGGAATCTATGAGACAATAAATATTACAATTATTATAGAATATTTAATATACACAGGGAATATAAATTTGATTCTCAATTTAATAATAGATTGACTTTTCTCAACAAGAGGAAATTTCAACAATTTCCAAATGAAATATTTTAACCCAATTCCGGAATAAATGAATTTTTTCCGAAGCCAAATTCTAGTTAATGATATTATTTAATTATATTGTACCTTCCTTTCGAAAGATAACACAAATTCTGAAAAATATCCCACACGTAACACACACGTAACACACACATACACACGATCCGTTGGACGTCTCGAGCCAGGGTTCATCGAGTTTGCGAAATTGCGAATTTCCACGTTCCCAAAGTTCCGAAAGCCCTCGTCTCCCCGACAACCAGGAAGTTACAAGGGTTTCAATTTGTACCATTCAAATCCAGACGATGCTTCCCTCCCTTACGATTAATCTAGTGTGGCGTCAAGATCGATCGATGCGCCCTTTCTTGGGTTAAGTTCGATCATCGACACACTGCCCTTAATTACTCTGCTCGTCGAAAGAAGCTTCCCTCGAGGAAAAGCGAGCATCGAGAGATTTTTAGCGATTTTTTAAAGCGATTTCTATCTTAAGAAGACGTCTTAATGGTTACGCGATCCATTCCCAACTCTCGGGGGAAAGAAAGTGGAGTGAATTAAGTGGTCGAATATTTAAAATGGATGTTGATTCAAACATTGGTAATTGAATAATCGTTTAACCTCTTCCAGTTTCTCTTTTCACATGAAATGAATCAATTATCGAAAGCTCCTTTCCTTGATATTTCGACATTTTTCTCTCACAGCATTGAGATAAATTATTCAATCCTTGTTTATTGCAAACTTTTCAAACTGTTTAGAAACAAAGTCCATAAATTCATTTCAATCGATAAATTAATTTTGGGTAAACGATGACCAATGATGGAATTATTTTCACGAGAGAAAGAGAGAGAGAGAGAAATGGTCGTGAACGGGCGACGTCGGTCGTCTGGCGGAGGCATTCAGGAAATCCAACGATCGGGCACCCGGTGACGTAATGGAAACGAGAAGAGAAAACTTCTCGAATCACGAAATCGAACGTTTCACACTCGATTGACACGTCGCTAGGTTTCATCCTCTACCGGAGGAAAACTTGGACCGCTATTTTCTCCTCATCCATTTCAACCCCCTCTGCACGTTTCTTCTTCCCACATGCATGCAACAATCTTTTAAGAATATCTGCACACAATCGGTTACAAAAGTCTTTTCTTAGTACTATAGAAGAAGCACATGTGTGCTATTTCATCGTTTATATTGTTATTAAGTATCCAAGTGTTAAATCAAATAATCATTCTATTCCAAAAATTAAATGTGATGTATATACCAAAAAATACGTGAATTTGAATAGTTGCATTATGCTTTCAAGCATTTATCTTGGATCAAAATGAAATTACAAGATCAATAATGGATCCTGTATATTCACATCCTATTAATCTCATAAAAAAATAAGTTTATTTAAATGTAGATGATTTCGTGATTGATCATTTGTTGTAAAATGACCTGCATATTTGAGATATTATTCAAATTATATTTGAATATTATATTATTATATTTGAGATTTTATTCAAATTTGTTACAATCTATATTTTATTTTTTGTCTTCCTTCTTATACAAGATACATATTGTGCAAAAAATATAAAAATA
Source organism: Apis dorsata (assembly GCF_000469605.1). NCBI lineage: Eukaryota > Metazoa > Arthropoda > Insecta > Hymenoptera > Apidae > Apis > Apis dorsata. The sequence continues at coordinate 406,388 of NW_006263796.1, read as the reverse complement.
TTCATCCATACGCGTGTTTTAGTTCTTCATTATTTCCAATCACAGAAAAATTAAGTATAACACGAACGAAGCATTTGAAGCTTTTGAAGTTTAACAATTATTTTATCGTGTTCAAAAGAAAAATAAAAAAAGTTCCAAGAGGGGCTCGATTTCCCTCGTTTTTCGAATTTTTCGAATCGAGACGAGTAATTCCTCAGAAGGCGCAAGAAAAAACTCGTAATTTTCATTTTTAAACAAGACGATATATCCATGAATTTTTGCCATCGACTGTATACACACTGTCCCGTCGGAATTTAATGTCCCGTGAAACGAGCCTTTCCTCTCTTACTCCTCCGTTTCCGAACTCGCCACCTCTCGCCCTCTTTATCATTACCCCCTAGCCACAGTTGCTCACCGCGTAAAACCGACACCGGAGCTTCGCTGACAAATGCCCGCTAATAGAATGTTCTCTCGCAAATTGTGGCTTTTTCACGGGGTGGTGGGGAGAGGGGTGGAATCTCGTTAGCGAGTACAGTGATGAGTTGAACTTGTTTTAAGAAAACTTTTGTCGGGCGGCTGTTGTTTTGACTGATTTATTTT
>NW_006263796.1:402133-405633 GCF_000469605.1 Apis dorsata | reverse complement strand
TTTTTTTTTTTTTTTTTGATGGAGCAAAGATTATGAGCATCTATAGAAAAGTTGTTAAAGGATTTATTATTGTTGTTGTTGGTGGTGGTGTTATTATGGAAAGATGTTTGATCTCAGAGAGTAGGGGAAAGTGTATATTATAGAAGAAATGAGATGTAAGATCACGTTTCAGTTACGAATTGAATTTGGTATTTGTGAAAAGAAATGTATTTTTTTAAAATGTAAAGGATGTAAGCAGATGTGAAAAATGCGCGCGAAGCTTTTGTACCGTGTTGAATTTTTCATTAGAATGTTATACTTTCAAAAGGTTTAAAAATAGTAGTTAAAAAAAGAAAAAAAGAAGAACGTGTTCGCACAGAATTTCTCTTGAGCGTAATAGGGAATATAGAATGTGAGATACATTATCCACGGATTTTTATTATTAAAGAATTCAATCTGGATTCTGTGCGCATATAAAATTCCAAATTTAAAAAAAATGAAAGAAAGAAAGAAAGAAAAAGGTATCCAAATACCTATTGTTCGAACTTTTTAAAATTATCTTTGAAAATTGAGTTGATTCCATTAAATATTATATTTTTAATGTACATTCAACTTGTTCCGTTCGCTCAAATTGTTACGCCATTTGTCCGTCTGATAAAATATTGACTTGCACTATTTGTCTCTCATCAATGATTGACCTACATACATGCAACGTACATATATATTAAAATACCAATCACTAATTGTAAATTGTTACAACAAATAAATCCTGTTTCACTAACGTCGATGACGATCTCGAATCGCTATTAACAATTAAATTATAATTCAATCGCGGATGGTCAATCCCGTTTTGTCCCGAAATCGCGATTTCAAATTCGACAACATCAACAGCAACTATCAAATCGCAAAAGTAATCACGATTCATCGATTCACGTTTCACATCCGTGCGGCGGGGATCCGATCGATACTCGAAATACTTTTTGACGTCCCGATCGCGCAACTTTTCGTGGCCGCGTTTTCATTTATCTCCAGCTGGCAGGCGCGGCCATTGCTCCTATTCTGCAAAAAAAAAAAAAAAAAAAAAAGGAAAAAAAAAAAGAAAAAAAGAAAAAATTACGGCACGCCAATAAATCTGATTTCAACCGAAAAGTTTTCCATACGATGGCCGTTCCCGATTTCTCATGATTTGTGGAGGAAAAAATGGCCCCTCCTTTTCAACGGTGCACCACCAAAACGGCCGCTATATCCTTTGCCCAATATCCACGGAAATAAACGGAAATGTTTCGCGAATTGGCGATAAAATTGCATTGTTAGATCTTCTGGTCAGGATTTTTTTTTTTTTTTTTTTCACCCATTTTTGGAAGTTTTCCATCCAATGAAAACTATATCTCTGGAAAACGAAGAAGATCGTAGAATTGAATGGAAGATCGTGTTGAATTTTGATTTTTGGATGATTAATCATTTTCGTTCCATGTTTCATTTCGTAGATTCCAATATATTTACATACGTGTATTATTAAATTGCATTCAATCTTTCGACAATGGTATACGAGATAAATTATTATAATCGAAATAAGATCGATATATATATATTTTCGTAGAATCTCAATTTCTTTTTTTTTTTTATATCATTGCAATTGAAAGATTTCATCCGAGTGAATAAAAGATTAATATCATAAAATGTCAAAATTATTCCCTCCCCTTTCGATTATATTCCAAACTATAACGATCGATCCCAGAGCAAATATAACGTGTTCATAACGTTTCATCGATTATCCATCCTAAAATTGTCACGATTGCTTCGTGTTAATTAATGTGCACTGTATCCCCCGATTCTATGAAGGAAGGGAGAGGGAAGAGGGGGTTGTCCTGTTTGCCCGTTAAACAATATTCTGCATAATGACGTGTCGCTCTTCGACGCAGAATCGATTGTGGCGCTTGGGGAACACGGAATTTTTTGCTTATCGAAATCGGCGAGAACGTTGGCTGGTGACACGTTAAAAATGCGCGCGCCACGCTGCACATCCTAGATAGTAATTTCCGTCCAACTTGTAATTTGTTTGCCCGGTTTACACGATCGGGAAACCGATTTCCAGGTATCGAAGGAAAAATCGAAAATTTTTTTTTTTTTTTACGCCATTTACCGCGAAATCTCGTTCACAGCGTGACGGGAAAAATGGAACGTCGATGTAAATTATATTTTAATTCGAGGAATTTTTTTCCTCCCCCTCTTTTAATATATTGTTATCCGGAATAATTAATCTTCGATAATGTTCAATTTTATAAGTTTTTTTAAACCGTCCAAGCGAAACGAATTTCTTCTTAAATATAATCTTGATGCAAATATATATATATATTTTTTTAAATTAATTTTCACGTAGATGTAATTTATTCTTTTACCTCTTGTATCTAGGGAGAATAGATCTTTAAGAAAATTAATAGTTTTACCATTTTTAACAAGCACGAATCTTACATTTTGTCATTCCACTATCAATTTATTAACTCGAATTAAAACCATGCGAATTTTGCAGGCGAATTATCTCTCTCTCTCTCCCTCTCTCTCTCTAAAAGAGACCGTTTAAATCATCGAATCAAAGATTTCACAGGCGAGGCGCACAGGGTTGTTCTGCGTTAATTACTGAAACTTTACGAATCGTGACAGAATGAAAGAGAATACTGTATTCCGTGGATTATACCTTGGAAAGATGGCAGCGTTGCAAATAATGTCGGCCGACATTTTCCCTTGGCCGCGCTTTTTTTCACGCTTCCACGCTTTGACTTGATCGCGTCCCTTTCATCTTCCTCTCCTCCCCACGTCCATTTTTATCCACGATGATTCGAGCTGTCGACTCCGCTCGTACGTAAATCATTCGTTAAATCATTAACGCGATGTTCGTAGCTCGTGGATCTTGTGTACAGATTTCATTTCGACATCCTTGAAATTTTATCAATGAATATTCGAAGATTATCTAATCCATAAATAATATAAATTATAAATTATGAAAAAGTGTAGGAGGTTACCTTTAATCATTAAGATTATTCTGGTGTAATTATTTTGATGGATTGTAGAAAACTTTACATAATTACATCCACCAGAAGAGTAAGTAATTTATGTGGACTTATGCAATCCGTATAAATAGTATAAATTGATAGATTATGTTGTAATGTTGTAGTATCTGTTCAAAAAAAAAATACTACAATTAAAATGAGATTCGTTCGAAATATTCACATACCCATATTTTCGTCAACCGATCGATCGATTCAGTGGACACAAAGGGATCTTAGATCTGCTATTTCGAGATCTTTTTTTCTCATGCAAGGCCGTCGATGGGCGTCCTTTTTTCCACAGATCGTCTACAGCGCACGGGAAGATCTTCCCGCAACTATACTATCGGCTGGACCATGCCACGATCGTCCACGCCCATTGACAACCCTGATTTGGCGACCTAGATGCTCGTGCAATACGCCTGCGATCATTTTTCCTGTTACTCGAATTTATCCGATAGTAAGAATAGCGTAGAA
>NW_006263796.1:397044-401472 GCF_000469605.1 Apis dorsata | reverse complement strand
ATTTATATATAAATTTATATATAGTACGTTTTTTTTTTTTTTTTTTGAGAAGATTATCTGGGATTTATATTTGTTTTTCACAAATTGACTGCCTCTTTTAACATTGTGTAAAAATATTTATAATGGATGTAATTTTTTTATTTGCGGACGCCATATATATATAATCGAGATAACACGAGATAAATTCTTTTTGTAACGAATAAAAAGCGAGTCAAGTAGGTGTATGTAAAATTATTTTAAAAACATTATGTTATAAATACTGATCTATAAAATAGAGTGTGTATAAATCGAGTATAATTTCATTTTTCGATAGGATTTATTTATATCCATTGGACAGTCGGTGCGTTAATTGGAATTGAGGGATGATTAACCTGTTAACCTTATCGATTTTTAAGCAAAGAGAAAATTTGTGTAATCGTGGGATTAAAAATTAATAGAAATAATATCAATTTTCCTCAAATTGATTTTTTTAAAATTGAAGAATCGAAAGATTTTGAATGACAAATTAACTCGTCTTCTCCGGTTAACAGGTTAAATATAATAGGGTACGTGTGGACTCGTTTGCAATTCATTTTCATATCGAAATTTCCCGCGAAAAGTAATTTTAACCAAAGACTCGAACATTTTACCCTTAAGAATCACAATCTCGAAATACCGGCTTGGAATTGAGAACATCGACAATTTTTAATTATATTGAATTTCGAATTTGTAAAGAACACGCAAAGAATAAAATTCTAATTACGAAAAGAAAAAGAAGAAGAAGAAGAAGAAATATCGTTCGATGCTTCGATCGAAACTATTTTCAGTTCTCGCGATAGGGGATTCCCGCGGTTTTGGTTTCGAAAGCAGCCTAGCCATTCCGCTGTCGCTTCCGGCTCCTCCATTCCCAGCGACTATTCAGCACTAACGGAAGTGTCTCGTTTTCCCAACCGGATGCCGCGGAACCCGCTGAATCGCACCTGACCACTTCCGCCCGCCAGTACCCTTGTGCTCGTCCCTCTTCACAGGTCAACGGGTTTGAACGTCGTACTTCGATCGCCTCCTCCTCTCTTTTCTTTTTTTTTATCTCCAATTTCGTCACATTTCTCATTTCGTAAACTTTACGACTTATCGACACGATACAAATCTAACCCGGCACTCGTCTCCTCCCATTTTCAAATTTTATTTTATTGTTCACTTATAGTTTCGTTCTTTCTTGTATTTCTCTTTTAAATCTTTTCACGATGCACACAATTTGTGAATTTCTGATTGGAACGAAGTGAAGAGAAGTATTTAAAAATAATATATCTTTTGATTATTTCTTTCTATGTCATACAATTTCGTACAATTTTTCACGATGCACACAATTTGTGAATTTCTGATTGGAACGAAGTGAAGAGAAGTATCTGAAGATAATATATCTTGTGATTATTCCTTTCTATGTCATACAGTTTTGTACAATTACATATTGTGCATCGATTTCGTTGTTGTCTTTTTTTCCAAACCGGTATTTACACACCGATGCAACCATTGGTTAACGAGGAGACACGAGTTCCATGGGTATTTAGCCGCGATTATTTCTCGTCTCTCGAAGAAATTTTCGCCCATTTATTCGAAGGAGAACGGGTTCACGCCTCGATACGTTCACTGGGGAATCGATTTCAAGGAATGGAGGCATTCTCCTCCGCGGAACGATCTCGCCCAATGTCGTTCAAACGCAAATGGATCGTGCTCGTTCGTGAAATTCGATTGCTTTTCACCCTTCGATTCCTTTTATTCCGCGTCAAAAGTCGTCCATTGTCCCGGTTCAAGAAAATACTCGAGCGAATCTTGATTTTTCCTTTCCATTTTCTTTTTTCTCTCTCTCTGTCTCTCGAAATTTTCGCCCTTAAATATTCAACTCGCGAGACTCTATCCTCTTCGAAACTTGTCCATGGAATAACGATCGAAGTGTAACGTGTGCGAGAGGCTCGAGTGTTATCCGTTCGAAAAGTTGGTCGAAACGAGTCGTTGTTGACGTGACGTTCATTCGTCGACACTCGAAATCGTTCGTAAGCAGACGGTTGTCGAACCGTAAGTAAAAATAATATTTCCGGGAATCGGATGCCACCTCCGAGAGAAAGGAAGAAGATCGATCGTGTTGCGGACAATCGTTGAAACGCGAAAGGGTGGATCTTGAAATTACGTGTCACTATTACTTCTCGTGTAATATTGATTATCGTAAAGATGAACGAAAATGGATGATGAAATATAAATACTTGGCTCAATTATACACGTATAATTGATACAATGTAACATATGTAACATAATATTTATATAATGTTATTTTTCGTATAATCATCAACATGATATACAAAAATTAATTTCTATAATTCACACCAGAAATTCTAAATATTGCAAATGATTATAAATTAATCAATTAATAAAATATAATACATATACGATGAGGATAGAGAAATACGTACAATATATCATAAACTACGTTCAAATAATTCAAGCACGTTCTTTCATCGATCAAAATTATGTATTTATTTTCCCATTTACTCGAAAACTTTCCATATAAAAATTTCTCCATCCTGTGTATATATGTCACGATCTATTACAGTCAAAACCAAAGAAACAATATTCGAAGCAAATTTCGAAGCAAATCGATCTTCAAAAATCGGACGAAATCGACGAAAGATCCTATAAAAGCAACTTTCAAGCCGCCATTTCGAACGTTTCTTCGGATATCCCGCGGCGGTAACAGTCTTTACCGCGCGACAATCTTTTTAAAACGAATCTTTCCGGTTGGAGGCCGCCTAGAATCCCTCCCTGAAATATCATTTTCACCGCTGTGGGCGGTTATTCGGTGGAACGGCTGACCAAGACTCTTTCTGAACGCGTCGAATATTGCCCGTATATCGAAAGAATATCGCGAATGTGACGCACGAGTCGTTTTCGTCGCCTTTCGTTTAGTTATCCGCGGCTAGGGACAAAGAAGAAGAAGAAGAAGAAGAAGAAGGAAAACCCTCGAGCGGTTTCTCGCGAAAGAAATTTGCCGATAATATTTAATATATTACGACACTTCTCGTAAAATGGTTGGCCGTACATTACTTGGAGGAAAGTTTCGTTGAACTCGAAGGAAGAATTCTTACGTGCGGAGATGCCATTAGATTTTCTTCTCTAGTCTCTGGTGAATTGTATTATTATTATTATTTGCGTTAAAGAAATTAAAAAGTTGAAGAAAAATTTGGATTTGGTGTTTCGAATCTTGTTCAAATTTCTTCTGTATGGTAATTTAATGATTATAAAGGTGGGTTAAATTTTTTTTTTAAATTGTACAATTTTCTATGGAACACTAAAAGATAAAATTGTTTTTGTAAAATTTTTACATCAGGTAATTTCATATTATATTAACTTAATACAGATTTAAATTATTTCAAAAAGAGGTCTACGTTTTGAATTTTCGATTCTTCATTAGGTTATAGATCGTAGTAGCTTTCTTAAGTACCGTTATATCCTCGTTTTATGGGCAAAGGTTCAAGCTACCTCGGGGATGATCATTTTCTTGTCGATGGCTTCCTACGAAAGCCTCTTTCATAGATAGAAGAGCATCTGCAAAAGTTGAGACAGCAAAAAGTGCATATCGATTCGATCATGTCGTTATAATGCAAGATTGAAGAATAATTGTACAGAAGAAATGAAATTTTGTTTGTAATCGTGTGTCGATTGATTATTTTATGCAATGGAAATATTAGAAAAAATATTAGAAATTTAACTAAATTATTGTTCAATTATTCTTCATAAGAAGTATATCGGATTAAAGGATGTACCGTTTAATAAGAGCGTATTATTAACACGTATCCTCTTTAAAAATACCGTTATTTTCACCAGAGGTATTTTTTTTCAACTTTTTAATCACGTAGTCTGAACAATTCTTCCACAAAATTCGATGAAACTTTCCTTTGAAAACGATCGAAGATGATTCCTTTCTCAATCTTTTAAATGTATGCTGTTTCAAATTGCACTTTTTAATTAAATTTAAAAATACGTAAAAATTTAAATTGAGAAAGAATTTCTCACTTTGCAATACAAAATTTTTATTTATTTTTCACGAGAGTGAAAAGAATTAAAAAATGAAATAAAATAATACAAATAATTCTCATTCATCATCTTCAGCCGTTTCATTACTCGCTAAGGCACTAACTATTGTTCTAATTAATAATTAGCATCGAAATCAATCTGTACATAATATTTTCGCTATCGTTTCTAATACTTCGTCGTGAGTTGTACATGCAGTAGTGAACGAATGGCCGTGTGTGTGCGCGCGCGTGTGTGTGATTCGATTTTTTGACAGAAATTCGTCTGAACGGGTGACGATTGAACGTAAAACTAGATAAAGATTCGTCCTGTTTAACCTCTTGAGGGATAATTTTTATCTAATTATAATTTCGAAGGAATCGAAAT
>NW_006263796.1:383919-396772 GCF_000469605.1 Apis dorsata | reverse complement strand
ATATATATATATATATTATCTTTTCATTCCTGAAGGGGTTAACTTATCTATCAGAAAAATGATAAAAAAGAAGAAAAAAAAAAATTCTAACGAGCGACCCGCGTTTAAACGCGCGTCTCGATGGTAGTAATAGAAGATAATCGATTAAGAAAATAGCAGTGTAATCACATGTCTCGCTACGTGCTCTTGTAATTCACGTAATCTATTTGAATATTATGCACTTCGGCACATGACAAGCATTTCGCATCCATGTAACGAAACTCAAATTGCACGCGAAAAGCCTTGCTATTATATTAGCCTTATCTTGTAACACGAAGTAATGAATAAATCATTGGGAAAAAATTATTCTCTATATTATTCCCCCCTTACCAATTTTCACCTTAAATATTCGAAATTCCAACATCTTCAAATTCTTCATCCTTCAATCTAGAAAACACTGATTAAAACCAACGATCCCCCTGATACTTTTCCAAATAATTATAAAATAATTAATCGATCTGAAGATACATAGCAAAGGAAGAAATTTCAAAACTCACGTAACTCACGTTCAATTGGCCATCCAAATTTCTTCAGCTCAGAGATATTAGTAATCGATCGACATGCTAATCACAATTACACGATTTATCACGAATAATTAATTTATAAAAAAAGAAAAAAATTGAACATTGTGTCCTAACCTTCAAATCACTCCTTCCACTCACGAAAGCGTTCCACGAGAGCGTTGCCAATCGTCCCAAACTTCTTACCCCATTTCTCGGTTTGTAACAAGGTTTGGAAGGGTTGGCGTGGGTGGGTCCGTCGTTCGCTCGCGCTCGCAAGTTCCTCGACGGTGAGCGACAAGTTCGTCGAACAGGGTTGAATGGGCGCATAGATGGCCGTTGAATGCGGTCGTTTACAGCCACGCATTGAATCGTGGAGCGTGGCCGCCATTCATAAGCAAACCGGGGAACGGAGGGGGGGAAGGGGGCCAGGCCTAAAGGTGGGCGTCTTATCGGCCGACAAAGCGTCTAATCCCAGTGCCGATTTCCGGGGCCCTGGCTCCCGCTATCCACGCTCCGCCGAACATATCCGACTTAACGATCGTGGATTATTGAATGCAAATTGATTCTCGAGTCCTCCACTTCGGAATCCCGAATCGGGCTCCAATTGCACCACTGATACTGGTGTACGCTATCGCTGTAAAGTGTCGCGCCTTTAGGAATTTAACGTCGAGATTTGGTTGAATTGCCTCGTACGCCGTTAATTCGTGCGAGAATGTTGCGATAAGCTAATGGTTTTTTTTTTTTAAGGACTGGAAGAATGGAAAGAAAAAAAAGATTAGTTTGTTTAGATGATGGAGAGGATGGATGTTGGAAATGGATATTTATGGAATTTTGTAATTGTGGATTTTTGAAATATTTTTTTTTTTCACATATATTTTTGTATTTTAAAGGGGGTAGCAAGTTCTTTAATGAAATATATTGTCGTAGGAATTTTTCAATTTTCTTTTTCAATCAAGTTGAGGAGTTTGGTGTGAAATTTATGCCAATGTCTTTTCGTGATTTCGTGATTAATATTTATTTATCCGATTTATTTGATTTCAAAAATAGATAATTAATTAATAATTGATTTGAAAAAAACGTGACAATTTGCGATATATTTATATTTTCATATAATACGGTTAATAGAATTAAATTTCGAAAATACATCAAGCAAGTTTACAACACAAACTGTTTTTAAAATCGTTCGAACAATCTAAATTGGTTAAAGATCTAAATTATTAATATTTATTAACACATATATCAAAATCTTTCAAAATTCTGATCCTTTATTTTCACATATCGAACTCAAAATTACATTATATATCCCAATTCAAATCGAAAGTTTACACACCCAATATTATATTTCATCCGTGTATATTTTTCGCAAAATACTGGCAAATAACATAGATCAATTATTTGCCAGACAAGTAGAATAATATTGTCCATTAATCAGGTCAGTGATACAAGCCAACCATTGGCGAGGCAAGTATAGGTCAATCAGCAATATATCCACAATCATTTGACCAAAATGGTATAGGTCAACCACCGATTGAACCACCCATATATCCTTCCAACCATAGATCAATTATTGGTCAATCTTTATCAACTTACCGTAATTCGTTCAATTAACGAATATTTATAACGATCCTCTCTCTTTCTCTCTCTATGCTTCCACTAATTAAAGTAACCAATTCACCGAGTACGAGACTAATTTATAAGAAGCCAATATTGGCAATAACAAGCTCAAAATCACGCTCGTTAATCGTACTTCGTCTCGATGTGTAATTCAAAATATATCGCCCAGGGGTGTTCCAATTTCATTGATTATAGTTCCTCTGTATCACCTTGGGGACCGATTGCCGCGAATTAGGTAATTTCCTCAACGACCCCTCCTCCAGTTAACTTTCAACGCTTGCCAGTTAGCGATCCTCTTAATTATCCCCTTTCTCTCTCTTTCTTCCTCCTCTCCCAGAAACCTCGTTTTTCGAACCATCGTTTATTATTAATCAAATCTCGCGCGCAATCAATGACGAGGAAATTCCCCTAGACGTTCCCTCCCCCTCAACAATTCGCAGAGTTTCGGGGAGGAGGGTTTGCTCGTTGCGAAATTTGGCGCGGCCCAACTTCTTAACGAGACCAGAGAACGCGAAATAAGTAATTGTACCGGCATCTCTCCTCCGGGAAATGCTTAGGCGAGGCGCGTGAATACCCAAGTTTGAGGGAGCGGCTAGGGAATTGGAGAGCGTGGTTATCGAGTAATTATCTTATTGGTTCGATCGTTGCCTTGTCCAGTGTTACGTTAATAGAAATTGGAATGGAATAAATTTATAAACGATTTCTTAAGGGAGAGATTTTCATTTTATAAGGAAGTGATTTTTGTTATATATATATATATACTTTAAAATTTTGTATTTTTGTATTTTTATATAGAATTTCATCCTCCCTCTTGTACTTTTTTTACTATGCCGCTTACGGCGATATTTTATTTTTATTTTTATCGGGAAAACTTTGTCGCAAAGGGAACAGGTAGTAGCGATTTCCGCGCTGCAGTATATAAAAAAGTAAATCAAATTGAAATCTTGTACGCTTGTACGTGTTATAGAAATATATACAGGGGGATAAATGTATCTCACGTAAGTAGGACGTGATCCCTGAAAATAAAAATAAAATAATAAAAAAAAAAAAAAAGAAAAAAAAAAAGAAAAGTAAACGTGGGGCGTATGGCGCGCATTTCCCGTGATGTTGGACATGTTTTATACCACTCACTCCTTGATATTCTTATAGTTATGGAAATTTCGCTGTGTGAAATGCAAATTAGGGGAACGCGCCGCGGACCCTGAATAATCGCCTAATTCGATTTTTTACCGCGTTAAGCTTGCACGAAACTTCCACTTGCTTTACAAAACTGGATTAACATCTCATGCAGACACCACGAATCGTGAAAAACACCATGAACGTATGCTCAACGTATCTCTCGCCCATTATTCTCTCTCTTTCTCTTTTCTTTTTTGAACAAAAACAAAAGGGGAAAACTGAAAAACTCGTGTAAAACGCGTTAACTTGGACTCTAAAACTAAATACGGTTAATTTTATCGGAATAAAAAATTTAACTCGGATGTACTTACTCGTGGGGGATATTTTTCAATTAATTTTTCAATTTTTAGGTTTATACGTGGAAGATTTTTTTTTTTGTGTGTTGTTTCATCACAGTACTGCTGCATTTTTTATTAACTCGCTCAATTTGTACGGCAGTTTCCCTGTGTTTAACAAGATCAAATCACGAGTGAATGAAATTGGAATGAAATTTCATTGGTCACAATTTTGCTGCAAAGATTGCAAACACAACAGGTTGTATCTGGAGAATTATCTGTAAGAAATTCATTATGCTTATAAAAAAGGATTTTTAGTGAACTTTATCACTTAATATTAATAATATTACACGTACCTTGATTGTAAATTATAATATTTCTCTGCAATTTTGTTCCATCGATTGAATAAATCAAAAGAGTAATATCAATATCAAATATAATCAATCTATTTCGCGCAATACGAAGCATTCAGCCGGATTTCAGAAGAAATTTTTCCAAGTAAACTCCTCATAAATCAGCCGCCATTTCTACGTCCATAAACGGCCGAGACATTTGCTCGTATTAAACCGTATCCGGGAACACGTACATAGAGATCCACAGAAAGTATTCGGGCTACGATGACTAGATCGATGCTTCTTAACGTGACGTAACTTCCGCCAAGATTCCCCCAGTCACGCGTCTAATGGAGCTCTTAAATGGAACTCTTTGAACGACGACAGTCGAACGTGCCTCGCTTCTCCGTTGCTAACGCGATAAACATTGCAACATATTGTTGCCTCTCTTTCTCGATCATGCTGTTTAAGAATCTCTGATTTTATATCTTTGGTAAAAAAAAAAAAAGAATTTAAAATTTTAGAATTTCTTCCAATCCACTCGAAAGAATCTTTGGGATCCCGTTTCTGAACGATCTAAAAAAATTAAGAAAAAAGAAATTAAGCGAGAAAATGTTGAAGAGCTATTGTCTAATTTTGAAACGATCTACGTACCTTTTTTTTAGGGAAAGTAGCTCTTATTCCTTGCTATCAATTTGAATTTCGGAATAGCCGGGCTCCGGAGGAAACGGCGAAAATAAGAGGTGGAATAAGTAATGAATGGAAAGTGGACGGCGGAGTGGAATAGCGTCGTGAAATTGACGAGGTGGGCAACGAACTTGCACGAAAAATAGGGGAAACGAAGGGAAAATAGAATACGTAAGCGAGATACATAAAGAATGTGCGCTAATTATTCACACTGCCATCGAATTACTGTCTCAAAGGCGAGGCGTTCGTCGTTGCTTCAGGTTTATCCTTCGAGTGGAAGGGGGGGAGAAAGAGGGGGGAGAGAAAGAAAAAAGATGTTAATTAGTAAAGATTCAGCGACGTAATTAATATTCTGCAGCAACACGATCTTGCTGGTTAGTTAAAGGACAAGTAGACTGGAGATAATTGCGATGTCGTGGGTGAAAAAAAGATGGTAGGTTTTTATATATATTAATTTCGATTATTTATTTTATTATTAAATCGGTGAAAAATTTTGAAAAAGATTAGTTCAGAAATTTAATCGTCTTTTTAAAATTCCTTTCTTTTTTTTTTTTCTTTCTCTATGTAATGGTTATCTTATTTAAAAGGAAAAATATAAAATTACTCGTTACTTTTCGTTTTATCTTTCCTTAACATATATAAAATAAAATTCAACCTCCAACTTTTTGATCAAACACTACTACAATATATTTGCTAATTATTCTAAGTTGAAAATGAAAAAGCTGAAAATAGTAAAAAAAATTGAATTAAACGGTGATTATGCGTTGCTGGAAAATATATTATCAAGATTGGCTCATCAAAGATTTTTCCCAAGTTAAATATAGGTTTGAAGATTATATTCGTGATTCGAATTGGAAAATTTCCATGCCGATTATGGAAATTAAATCTTTTTAAAGAAAGAAACGAGGGTGAACTTCTTTTGGAATTACGACGTTGAAAAAAAAAAAAAAAAGGAAAAAAGGAATCGAAGGAGAGAAATTTTTACGTATATAAATCTTTACAAGTCTCGGGATTATATATATTGAATGTAACATAAGAATTCGAGGATATACGAATTTTAAAAGATTTTCTGGAAATACGAAGGATGTTACGTTTCAATTCCAATTTCAATTTGAACATTTCCTCTTTGAATTATCGCGAATTTTTTCGAAACGTAGATACGTTAAAAAGAAAATTTTCGTTATTATCGAAACAACATTTATTATATTTAAAAATTCATCGATCCACGAATTCAATCATCCCATTCATTTCAGAGATAAATTTTCTCAAAAAAAAAAAAAAAAAAAAAAAAAAAAAAATTTTTAAATATTTTTTTTTTTTTTACTTTTTCCCAAAAAAAAAAAAAAAAAAATTTTTAAATATTTTTTTTTTTTTTACTTTTTCCCAAAAAAAAAAAAAAAAAAATTTTTAAATATTTTTTTTTTTTTTACTTTTTCCCAAAAAAAAAAAAAAAAAAAAAAAAAAAAAAATTATTATTAAATTATTTTTCTTATTTCACTTATCTCGAAACGATATACATCCATAATCCGAGACAAATTTAATTTCACCCAGTGAGAAGAAATGAATGAAGGAACGAGAATAAAGAAGGGAATCGGAAGTTGCGTTTTACATCGAAAAGGAACAGTTGTAACTTGTTAAGGAGGGTTACGCGATCGGGGCAATAAAGGTAAATGACAAAAGCAACGAAACGTGAAAGCAACGTCGCGGCTGCTCGTTTCAAATGCAGATCAACGGGGGGAGGGAAACGGTGGCGCGGCTTCATTTCCGGTTTCTCTCGAAACGATTCCGCGCGAAACCAACATTCGGCCACCGTTTCGCGTTTATCGCCATTTTAAAGGGAAATGCGATCGAATCGCGTGCCCTCTATTATGAAAAAAATAAAATAAAATAAAATAAAATAATTCGTGAATCGCCAAACGGAACAACCAACGATTTGCCCTTTCATCTCTTCCGTTTATTGTTAATTTTTCATAAAGAGACGTGTCAGATGTGTCTTTCTTTAAAAAAGTCAATCTCAAACACATAAATTACCATAAAGATTGATTATCCATTATCTCAGAAGATCAAATAGCTTCGTAATTTTAACTTCGATTTATTTTTCGAATATAAGTCTCTCTTAAATTGCTTCATACATGATTCATACTATGATACACCATTTATTTATTAATGCAAAAAAGGATACAAAGAATTATTTCATTCTTGTTCTTACCCTGTGCCACACTGTGATTCTCACAAAATTTCCTCAAAACGTGAACGAACGACACGCAAAGTCCTCGATTAAACGTACGTATAACACACGCGCTCAAATTCTATTAAAATATAAAACGAGCTTAAAGCGATACAAGTCCCCAAAGAAAGCTATCTTCCATTTTGTTTGTCCATTTCTCGAGGAACAAGCCTCCTCCCCCTCTTCTATCCAGAACGTAACATTGGATCGTAACATTTATTCAATTACGCCCTCTTTTATTTTCGCCCTCTCGTTCCTCTCGAGCGCGCCCTTCGAAGAATACACACACCGAACATTTCCATTTTCCGTGTCGTTCCATCCCATTCCACGGGCAAGCGTATCCGCCCAACAACTGGGAGAGACCTTCGAGGGGGAGAGTAGAAGTTTGTTTCAACTTTAAGCGTCGTGTTCCCAGGCCCGCCCGCATCCATTCTCGTTACAAAGTGTCGCGAGACGGAGGAAGTATGCTTTAATCGCCCCTTTTTCCTCGCGAAACCGTCCTCCATTATCGTTTCCCTCCTCTAATCCGTCCGGCTTCTCGCCACCTTGGCTTAGATCTCCCGATTTTGTAACGACGTTTCTATTCTCGCCGGTTTTCCAACTCCGTGGATTAACGGAATATTCCGTTCACGGATTTTAAATCGACGTCGCTCGTTTCGTGCAATGCTCGTCACGGCGATTCAAAGGGTTTCGTTTTTCGGGGCGGGGTAAGTTTTCGAAATAATAATAATTCATCGGGCAAACTCTTCCAACTTTCTTGGTTGCGACTTTTGGCCGAGATAAGGCTTCCTTCCTTCCTTCCTTCAACGCGTTATTTTAATTTTATTTCTCCAATGATAAATTAAGTTTAAGCAAATTTTGCAATACAATAATAATTGGATTGGTTTTGGTTTGGTTGATTCAACTAATTAATTAATGGATCCATTCGAACAGTTGATCTTCTTTGAAATATTTTTTATATGTTACATGTTTTCTGTGAACAAAGAAGGGGGGAGAAAAAATAGGGGGTGGAAAGTAAATTGTTCGTGGAAAAGAAATTGCGTAATCGAATAGATTCTGGCCAAAGCTCAATTCAGCCAAGTCGAAGATTCGATTAAGAGGGTATGGAAATTCTCTAAGAATGTTCCCAAATTTGAAACTGTTCGACGCAGGAAGGAAAGTTTCTGGCTAGTTCTGGCTAAGAAGAGCCAGTCTGTCCAGAACCGGAAATTATAGTTTGGATTCGAGGAAATGGTATCGAAATCCTGTAGCTTGTGTTATGCAAAAATTCAATAATAGTAGTCGATTTTTCTTCATTGGGAATAGAAAGATAATTTTCCAAAAGAAATAATTATCATTCCATCTCTGCAATCCAACTTTTTCTATTCTATAAAAAAAAAAAAATTACAATCAATTATAAAACGTAGTTGTTCGATATTTTTCAGACATTTGTAAAATTGACGACCCTTCCCAAACTTTTATTTTTTACAATATAATTCATTTTATCTTTTACAAATATATTATTTGCGACAAATGAAATATAATCAAAAAGTTTTTTCAACCGTTTCAAAAAAATTATAAATTATAGAGTTAATTAATCACTGAATGCATTAATGTTCTATATACAATATCCTACATACAACAATATAAAAAATTGGATACGATTTGTATCCAACAACTTTTATAATTTATATTTTCGATTACTTCTAAAAATAATATTACATATTCATAAAAATATTCATTCAAAGAAAATTCGAAAAAAGAAGTAACAATTCCAATACTTTCCCTATTAATAAAAATAATCTTTATAAATCTAAAAAACCAGCAATGCTATTTCCGAATCCTTCCTTCTTAAAACGATCCATGATAAAGAAAAAGGGATCAAATTGGAAGAGACGAGCACAGCTTCCGGTACGACCGGAAATAACATGGCCGCCACATCGGGAAACAAGGCAGAACAGTTATGTCGGAAGGACATAACCGTCATTATCCAATGTTTGCAACAAAGCACGCGCTTCCGGCCAGGAAGGAAACTTGTAATCCCAGCACGAGAAAGTTGTCACCACTGTGTGCTAATTATAAGTTCGTTAATTGGCAAGTGGACCCATCTCGCGCTGTCCCCGACTGTCTGAGGGGAGGCAAGAATGACAATGACGTATATAATCACTTTTGATACGCGAGATCGATTTATCGCGATCGATATCGTTATAACATTCGATCTTATCGAGATAATCCGTCTCCTCCAACGATTATTAATTTAAGTAACCAGCAAAATCGATTCGCAAAAGGAGAACGCCAATTCGATCGTTTTTAAAGATGGCGACGTCGTTTTTTAAAACGATGACTCGGTTTAAATTTTGTATAATTATATATTAAGTGAGTAAAGAAAGAACGGAAAGGAATTTTAAGTCGGTTACTTTTTTGAATTCGATAATTCTTGTATTTTCTATTTAATTAAGAAGAATGAATCGATATTGCATGTAAGGAAACTTTAAAATTTTACTGGATATTTATAAGGATTATTTATAATTATATATTGAAGTACGTCTCTCTTCTTACGTGTAATGGAAGTTGATAAATAAAATTAATGAAAATTCCTTTCTATTAGCTCGATATTCAGAGACAATCGCGCCATAGAACTTGGTTTGACGTGGGTGATTGTTTTCAATTACACGGTAAATGCAAAATTCGAGCCGAAAGAAAACGAGGCACAAAAGTGGGTGGCAAATACCGCTTGTGAAAACTGTGACCAAAAAGAAGGAATCGGTGAATGGGATTGTTGGATCGTTATTCGAACTCTGCACCTTTTGTTCGCTGAACGACTATTCTATCCATTCAAGTGTCCGACCCAACAATTCTTTCGAGCTTTGATACGTAATAAAAAAAAAAAAAAAAAAAAAAAAAAAAAAAAAAAAAAAAAAGAAAAAAAAAAAAAAAGAAAAAAAAAAAAAAAGAAAAAAAAAAAAAAAGAAAAAAAAAAAAAAAAAAAAAAAAAAAGAAAAGAAAGAAATAAAGTTAATTATAAATTCATTCGACGTATAAAACGTTTCTTTTTATTTCTTTTTATTTAGATATTTAAATTACCTGTGCTCCTTTCGATGAATAATTCATAAAATAAACGTATTTTGTTGTAAACAATTTCCCAAGATCGATTGATTTTCCTTAAAATTAATATAATAAGGCAAATAAAATTAATTATTATCTAAATTATTATTATATAATCAATAATAAATAGGCTTTGTTACGAAAGTTAATATCGTTTAAACGTTTCAATTTTTTAAAAAATAAAAATAAAAAAAATAAAAATACATACCAAATTTTCAACAGTGCCAATCCAATAGCCGATAGTTATAGAATTCCATAAATCATCCAATTGTACAATCAATCCATTGATTGCGCAAACAATCGAAACACTTCCGGTATATTCGAAAAATGCTTTTTTTTTTTTTTTTTAACACTTTTTTCAACAATTCGCGTCACATTTTACAGCCATCATTCACAATTCACAAAATTCATCCACGAATTTTTTAATTTACATCCTCGAGTTTCCTGTGATATTTCTTTGTTCTTTGATTTCGTATCAAAATATTCATCTTATTCATAAAGATGTACAAAAATCTTCCTTAACCTTAAAAATTAACCATGATTTATACCGTTCTTAAAACGTATATTTTAACAAAAACGTATCGTTATATAAACCAGGCAAACCGGAGAAATCAAACGAAAATTAAAAAATTCACACCACAAAAAAGAAAAAAATTCAAAATTGCAACTCTTGCAAAGATCTTTGGGCAGCGAAAAGCAACGAACAACAAGTCGTCTTCGTCTCAGGCCAGGCATTAATAGACGGCCATTTTGCACGCTACCGACAAAAGACAATATAATGAGACGCGCGTTTGTCCACGGCAGGTGCCGGATTGCTAATTGCTCTCCCCGGAAATTATAATTAGACCGCGCAATCAACGCGGGATCCCTTGTCCCAGCCTTGTCTTAACGAACGAATGAAAAAGAGGCGTTATCTCCTCCTTCTTTCGTGCATTTCTCGTGCTCTTCCTCCGTAAATTTTTTTATTTCGCGTTCACGTGTCCTCACGAACGAAAGAGTGGGCGCAAGATATACGCGTGTACGGCGGGTATACCGTTTGCCCTTTGTATTTTTAGCGAGAAGGGAAAGAGAGAGAGGAGGAGGAGGAGGAGGAGGAAGCCGTTTTCGGGTGTGCCTCGGGTATTTTTATCAGCGCCGTTATTTACGATTAAGCTGGTTAAGATGATTTCGTAGCTTCGTATACATCATAACGTTTAAAGCATTTTTTTTCTTAATGGAGAAATGTGAGATTAGTGGCTGGTTTGGTTTCGAGTCAGCGTTTCAACCTGTTTTAATAAAAGTAAAAGATAATTTGCGAATTATTATTGTATATCTGGAAAAATGGGGAGGAAGGGATATGAAAGGAGAAGGGGATGTTGTGTTAAAAAAATTGGATTTGAGAAAATGTATGAAAATTGGAGAGTGGAAAGATTAAAGGGGGGTTTTTTATTTTTATAGGAAAAAGGAGAAAATATGTTGTACGTACGTTTTATTTAGGATGTCGTGGTTTTCAAGAAAGATTTTTTGAAGATTGAGTTGAAAGAATCGATGTAATTTTTATATTTTATCGAATCGTGATATTATTTGCTTTGCTAATTACGTGAAACATGAAAATATATATATTGCGGATTGATGATTTATAGAAATAATTTGTTCCATATGTTTTTGGGCAGTGTTTACGAGTAATATCTTCCAAGTTGTTTGATTCTATTTAAAATACGTTGCCTATGTAATAATTTTTTGAAAATTTATAAGACTCTGAAAATTACTAAATTAAAATTACCATAAATTAGAAAAACAATTATTTTTAAACCCTTAATATTATAATTCCTTAATATAATAATTCCATGATCCAACTTGTCTATTAAACTTTTAATTTTTTAAATTTGTTAATTTTTATTCTGCTGTTCAACAAGTTTTTAAATTTAACTCAAGATATACAAAATTAAAACGAACTCCATTCGAATAATTAAAAAATATATAATCAAACGGAAAATTAATTCTCACTGCTACTTTTCCATCGCATTTTTCACTTCATCTCGAATCAAATAAATTTCTTGGCCAATTCTCCTTACCTAAAACAATATTCCATAAAATTTCCTCTGTCTTTGCGCGAAACAATTTTCGACGATTCGTTTGAAACTGGTCCTGGTAAGATATTTACCAAAACTTGGGAGAAGTTTAATCCACTCATCCACCCACGCCATTACGATTTTCCGTAATTGAATGCGTGATTCCCTCGAAGAAAAGCCGCTCAAGAATGCTCACTTGACAATTTGCCTTTCGAAAACATTTCCGACTTCCGGCGGCTTCGAGCGGCCTCCATTTTCGCCTCCGTTCACCTCGCTCGTTGGCTGCGAAAAAACGACCAATGGTCAAAAAAAAAAAAAAAGGAAAGAAAAAAGTGGAGGAAGAGGAAGGCCGTGAATTCCCTGGAGCGGTCGCTTTCTTAAGCCTCGTGAAATTTTAACGGAACAGAAACCCCGAGGTTTCCTCCTCTCTGGACCGAGAACTTTCGCCCGAGATTTTCCGATAAGAATTCTCTGGGACAGGTTAAACGTATTTGGCGCTTGAATAAATAAATAGAATGCGAGATCCTCAGCGAAAGTCAGTTCCCGGTATCCACATATGAAAATGTAATACGTTTAAGGAAACGGGATAACCTGGAAAATAAAAATATTTGCTTCAATTTCGAGCTCAAGGAATCAATCGAATTTTCCAAAAATTAGAAAAATCGCGAATTATATGCGTTTATATGATACATATTTCGTATTGCAACATTCTATCTATAAACCAATCATCGAATCACTTTTGTCACGAAAGATATTAAAACAAAGGAACGAAAGGAATCGCAAGGAAAGAGGATTTAATAAAAGCACGCCTGATATTTTTCCATGTCGAATCGAATGGATAAATCAGAAATCCAACTTGACC
>NW_006263796.1:376360-383834 GCF_000469605.1 Apis dorsata | reverse complement strand
CTCCCCTCGCGTATCACTCGTCCGTTTTCCATTGAAAACGGGCACGAGGCGAGGACGCGCGAAGTCCTCGCGGATTTTTCTCCCCCTCGGATGAAACCGAAAAAGAGCGGGGGGAGAGGAAAAGTTTGCTTCAACCGTGTCAAACTTTTCTCGCGACCTTTCCGCGCTGTCGCCGCCGTGAAACCCGCCCAAGCTCCGATATTCCACGCGCCAACGAGCGTCCCCTCGCACGATTTTTCGCCGAATTCGACGCCCCGTGAAATACGCCGTCTCCAACTTCCGGCCCAACTCCGGCGACCGACCGAATACACGCTTGTCGAGACACGTCGATTCGACGTAAGCTATAACACTTCCCTGGGCTATTGTTAGACCTGTTTCGATCTTATGGATCGAAAAAAATTCTCTCTCACGATCGTGATCTTATTCCATCGAGTTTGTCGCGATATTAATCCAAATTGCGCGGGATCGCTTTTCAATGGAGATGGAGAGGGAGGAGAGAAGGGTGTGAATCGATTGAATGGAGGGAAAGTGGGGCGATTATCAGCGACTTTTACAGGGCTTTTTTTATATAGAGTTGTCCGGATGGCTCTATAAATAAAACGGAAATCAGATTGAATCGCGTTTCGGGGTCAGTCGCAATATTGGCGACCTTCCAATATCCAGACAAGCACGGGTTCGTTGAGTAGAACTCGGTCGGCAGGGATCCAATCCATTTCGCGTGACCCAGAATGCTCGGGTGAACCGACCCCAAGTTCATCGTCTTCCCATCGTAGACGGGTTCAAATATTTATGTAAAACAATGCCGGTATCCTTTCCGACTCGATAACGCCGCGACCCTCTTTTTCCAGTTCATCCATTGTCGAATGGAACGATAAAATGGCCTACGATAAAAATAGTTTATTCATTTGTTAAGTAAAGTTTGCACTTTGCAATTTTAATATTAATCATTCGAATATTCGATATTTTTTACCTATTAATTGTTCATGCGATATCTTCTATGTGAAAATTTTTAAATTTACAGCAAATGTTTTGATATATTTAAACTATATAACAATCATTTGCATCTTTGTCCAATAGGTTAGGTTTTCTAAAAAGAAGAAAAAGATTTTAAATATTTTTGATTATATCGTGTTGAGTATTCGCTCGTGATATCGAAAAGAGATAAGAAATATTTGAACAATCCTCAATTTATTAATTCTGAAATAAGTTCGTCGTAAAGAGTGTCTATTTATCTGGTCATCGAAAAAAATCGTCAGGGAATTATTCCGAAAACGGATGCAATAAAATTATGAAGCAGGCAAGTTTCATCGGTGGAGAGGCTTTATCCGTGATTAAAAGAAGCCAAGGAGTGATCGCTTGAACTGGAAAGAAAGTTTGCCTTAAAAAGATACTTCCAGTTAGCGGTTGATACCGCTTTGATCGAAGAGATAAAAAAAGTCTCGCGTTCCATTTAAGACAGATCGGCAAAAAATATCACGAAATACTGTGACAAATTTATGAAACCATGTTCGTGAGTTTATATTTTAAAAAAAAAATGAAGAATGTGAGATGTAGATTTCTAAAATATCAAGCAAAAAATTGAAATCATTTTTTGCAACGAAAATAACGATAAAATGATGATAAAGATTACCTGAACACGAAATGAATATTTGAAGTGAGTTGGAAATTTTTCCTAAAAATTAAAATTTAATTATGAATGTCTGTTATCACCTCTTGATTCGCTTGAAAATCTATGTGTATCCAAAGTTTTATTTTACAAGATGTAAGACAAAAGATTGATTGTATTTCCTTAGAAGATATTTTAATATGTAGCATAAAATATTCAAATTGGTTCGACCTATATTGGAATGGTTGAGAGAGAAAAAAACATTAATTGGTATTTGATGCTCCATATTCTTGCGCCATTATTGCACGCTTATGTTCTTGCATAGAATGCAAATCTGTTTTATCATAGAATATTTATTCAAAGAGATTTTTACCCTTCGTTTTAAAAATATAATAAATACAACATTCTCCCCAATTTTATACAATACATGTTTTCTTAAAATTAATATTCTGAAAGAAAACTTATTGAAATAATAAAAAATAAAATTCGACAAGTAAAAATATAAAAGAAAACTCTATATAATTATATAATTTTAATTCCACTTTGAAAAATTTGCAGAAATATATTTCAATCTACGATACACCTTGTATTTAAAATAAAATAAAATTTCAAAGATTTAGATCATCCATCGAGAAATTTATATTCTTTTTTTTTTTTATTATTATTAAAACCATTACACAACAAAATTACACAAGGAATCATAGTCATCGAAATTATATTTTATATTATTTCATAAACATTCAACGAGACGATTCATCGCGGTTACCAAGGCAACAATTTATTATCAATTTCGATGCAATCAATTTTTATTCTTAAGACGAGAAACGCATACATACTTTTGCGCAACGACCAAATATACATTTACGATGAAGACACGCTCCTGGATGTGAATGGAATCAATTATCCCGAAAGTGAATGGGTAATGACATCATTGTAACGCATTTCTATGGATGAAACACCTGGTTCATTAACGCCTAACGCGCGAACGATGAGCGTTACGATTCGAATATATCTCCTGGTTTTATCTGGCCGTAAAATAATTAAGCGTCGTAAAACTATCAACGAGTGGATAAACGTATTAACCCGCGAAATTTGATCGTAAAAGCGTTGAATTACGGCGGATGGTAATAGTAATTCTCTAAGGAAATATTAGATATTTTATTCGCGTGTTTTGTAAATCTCTATGATGCGAATGATTATTAGTGAAAATTAAATTAACTTGTGAATATTGTATTTACGTCATTGCGTGAGTGTATACCTTTAACGAATGTTTTCATTATCTTTTCATCTTCTATGCAGTTAACCCACTTTTTTACCTGGAATATGAATATTCATCTTTTATAGTAATAATTAATAATAAGCGAGATCAGAATTACCTTACAGCAAAGGTAAAATTGTATATAACATGTACGATATGTAGAAGATACGTTCAAATTATTCACGGAATAATATTAAAGTTAAGATATTTAATAAATGGAAGAAATTTTTATTCCATTTCTTTAATTTCTATAGTTTATTAAAATGTAAAGTTTGCATCCGTATTGTATCTATATAGAATGTTTTAAAAATAATTGAAAATTTTCGTAAAATATTTCATTTGTTCTTGATCCATAAATTAGGATAAATTTATATTAGATGATTGTTGTTTGTTGTTTGTATAAGAAAAATGGATAGACCTGAAAAAAAAGAATCAAATTAATAAAACAGAAATTAACAGGTATTTTTTTGGTCCTCGAGAATGTAAAAAAGATGCAATGCAAATCTGGACGAAACCGCGAAAGCTTTGCTGTGGAGGAAATGCGGAAAGGATGCTGTTGGTTTTTCATTATCTTAAAATAAAGCAAGTCTAAATATTTCCGCTGCACTTGAACTTTCGAAAAAACGGCGAGAATGAAAGTTGCTTAATTTAAAGGAGAAAATACAAGAATGATTCTCAAAGTTCTCGAGTTTTCAAGATTTCAGCAGTTCGCTACTGTTTTTCTTCTTGTAATAAAACCATATATACTTGAATTGAAATGTATATTTTTCATGTTAATGTTATCCTCCTTTAAATATTAACTTTTAAATATTATTTTCACGACAGAATTGTGTACAATATTGTAACGATATAAAGAGAGTAAAAGTGTAAATGATTATGAACTTATTTTCCTTTGTGACGTAATGAATTAATAATAAATACCTTAACATGGACTTCAATGTTTTTTTTTGTTATTTCACAACAAATCATCACGAACAATTATCATTTTTTAAAGTTCTTCTCCGTATAGATGCTACTTAATTTTCAATAACTTTAACAAAATTCCAACACTAGCCACGTGACCATTACCTTAACCTAAATAATATAAAAATGGAATTATTATAATTCAAAGTATATTTTTTCTACAACTTAATTAATCAAAATTGGAAAGATTTTTTTCAAACTAAAATTACACAAGGAAAAAGACTAACATTTTAAATTATTTTCGAAGCAAGGAAGCGACATAATCCCATTACTCGCGGAAGGCTTAAGACCCAAATCACGAGCGTTCAAGCTTAGTCAAAATCCGGAGACACTGACCACCACGTGGCAAGCCTATTTCCGTTCCTAGCCCATTATAGTTAGGATACACGACACAATTTCCGTTTCTAACGCCCCTCCCCGTTAGAATCGTGCCGTCGATGTATTAACCCTAAATTAACCCTAGAACCCTCTTTAACCCTCTCCAGCCCAGCCTTTACTTTAAAAGTCCTAATTCAAATTACAATTCTACACAGAATCGAATAAAGTAAAATGGAGGAGCATTCCCACCTTATTTCAATTCCATCTAATTCCAATTGCTGCTGCAATTCACCAACTCCAAGAATGCCATCACCATTCGAGGGGGAATTTTTCGAGCGATGACGTCGTCCAGGCGTTTCACACGACGCCAAAGGACAGGGCATTATCCGTGAATAAGAGTCGATGAATGCGCGCGCGGATCCTTGCCACGATTATCGGAAAAACGATCTCTCCGTCTGACGTGTGATGGCTTTATGAGGCTCTGCCTCTCTCTCTCTCTCTCGTTCGTTCGCTTTCTCCACGCTTGCTTGCCCCGTCCTCGACCCGATCCTCTTGCTTTCTTTGATAAGATGAAACGGGGATCCCCTGGACGCTCGAGGAAAATTGCGGAGATTACAAATAACGTACGAACGTAAATACTATCCCGGCTAGGAGGATACGATCGGAAGTTTCAGCCGGTGGATTAATAGATCGGTTTCGATAAAGAGAATTCCTTTTGAATTGGCGGCGCGAGCGAGACGGAAAGAGAAAGAGAGAGAAAGAGAGACTTTAAAATAAGAGATAAATAAATAAAATTCAATTTTTCAATCTTTTTATCTTTTGGAGTACTCTTTTTATTGATTCATCGATCGATTGTTTTATATCATTGTTATATATATCGAAAAGAATACATCGAAAATTGTAAATTTAGTAAAAATTCGTTAAAAAGATGAAAAAAGGTTTCTCTTTATTTTAAACTTCTGTTCATAAAAATTTATCACGTCTAATTATTATTTCAGACAATGTTTCTTTTTTTTCCCCTCTCTCTTTTCCTTCACCTCGTGTATTGAATTTTATTGAGGAAAAAAAGAAAAAGAAAAACTTGTCAATTTTCATTCGTAACTAAAATCTACCGCGAATGGTAATGTTGGCATCTCGTAGAACATAGAATTTGCAATACGATCCCGAGGAGAGTAGAGAGGCGTCCCTAAGCTTCCATTTGAAGTATATACTTTCGAGGACGGAGGGCCCGCGCATTAGGGAAGTACATTCGTTATGCCAAGCGGATTTGCAAGATCAAATTTTGCGGCATAATACCCGACATGATTAAACTGCCGTGTTAACGAACTTCCCAATGCTGTGAATATGCATGAATATTTGGGAATGGTTAATTCCGCCTTAAACAACTCCGTGAAAGTGTTCCGTGGTGTGTAGCCTAAATACATAAAATTACAACTTCTTACTTGGTTGACGCCGAGAATTCACCACCGAGTGGTAATTGGCCAGCAGCGTTCAAAGTTTGAGGAAAAATCGAGAGTCAGTGGATATAACTGTATGAATGTAAAGAATTATTATTAAAAATATGTCGAGTGATTTCACTTGGAGGAATCACATTAAGGATCCATTTATTAAAAATTGTTAATAAATATGTATCTTGTTATTATGTATCTACATAAAAATCTTTGTCTCGAGTTCTTTTACATTCATTCAGAGACCTACTTTCCAAAAATTGAAAATAAAGAATGTAATTTTCTTCGATTCTCTTCTTTAACTTGAAAAATTTTAAATTCAATATCTTAAAATTCTCGACATCCATAGTTCCTCTATATAAGAAAATCTAGCTCGATTAAAACTCGCTTCAACCACGAAATCTAAATCCAACCAACACATATATATATATCCTATTTTTGAATCCCAAATATTTATCTCTTCACACGATCCGCTTTATAAATCGTTTGCGAGTCCAATTACGATTTCTCTCCATCCTTAATCGATGAAATACAAACGAAGAAATAATTACTCATCGACGAGAAATCTGTAGATCTTTTTGAATAAACAGGGTGCAAGTTTAAGATTCGGTGCATAATAATTAAGGAGAGGCGAAAGTGGGCGACTCCGATGGCCGAATAATTCGCGATGCTGGATAGAGAGATGGAAAGAGACAGAGATGTGGACTGTTAGCACAGGGCCTGAAATAATAATTCCTGTCGACTGTTTGCTAACGAGGTTACCATGAAGGCTACAGGATTATTCCTCGAGAGGAATGGATGATGCCAAGACGAATGAAAGAGCGGAAGATGGGAGGAGGAAGTGGAGGATCTGTTGGAAACGCGTGCACGGTACAGGGTTGGGTGCAAAAATATTTGCGTTGGATGAGAGAATAACTTCGAAATCGGCACGATATTCACGCCGAATATTTAAGGAAATATATTTAAGAAATATACATAGGAGATATTTCTTTTTTAAGAAGATCGATTCGACCAATTTTTCCAATTCGAACAATCCTAATTGTACGAATGACGTGAAGTTCGTCGTGATGCAATGAAAATTCGGAGGAATGCCACGACAACGGTTGTGCAACGTCGCTTTAATTAACCTCATTAATTTTATCTTCGCAAACGATGCAAATTTCATTTGTCCCTTTGTTTTAATTGGCCCCTCCCTCTCTTTCCCCTCGTGCAAACGCCTCGTTCAGAATTCACGTGCGATATGAAACATTCGTGATGTATCGCCACCTATTTAAATGAAACTTATTTGCCTGGAATTTATGTATTGGGAACGGAGGAGAGGAAGAAGCGGCCAGAATCGGTTCCAACAGAACTGTGGACAAACTTCAATTTGCATAGACATCAAAGAGAATTCTAAAATAGGTTTGAAACTTTCGAAACTTTAAACTGCACGCTATTAACGATGGTGATACCAATGATGGATGGAGAAAGAAATCGTTTTTGATTTGATTAATAACAATTGCGATCATGAATGCAATTTAATTGAATCTATCTTATTGAATATATTATATCAAATTATTTCTAATTGTTGTTTAAATCATTTTCTTTTTTTAGTTAGTGTTAAATTTGCATTTCTGATTATTAAAAAATTGTTTGGCTATTTGATTTAAGTTTTAAATGCGACGCTAATACAATTAGCCACAAGAATTTTATTAAGGAAATTGTTAATTATATTAATATTGATGTTGAATATAAATAATATCAATATTAATAATGAAAAATATACATATAAATATATTTTAATTGTATTAATGATTTTGATATCAATATTAATAATATTTATTAATCGAACCATGAAAATATTCGATTGAGTTCCAAAAAATTATAATAAATTAGGATTTA
>NW_006263796.1:374927-376076 GCF_000469605.1 Apis dorsata | reverse complement strand
AAAAAAAAAAAAAAGAACGAAAGCATAGTTAAAAAAAAAAAAATAAAAATTCACCGCGTATATCCGACGATTCTTATTTTGTGAAACTCTCAACTGTAGTTTCGAATGGGAAACATGAAGAACAAAGTTAAGAATCGCGAGATACAAGATTGGCCAACTTTTATTTGAAACCAGAAACGTATATTTATACGTAAGATCTGTTGAAGTTAAAAAGATTCGGAGAAACCCTATATCTCTGATGTGTCGTTTTAAACCAAGATTTAGAAATTTTTTATTAATTATGTAAATTTAACTGCATACATAAATTTACTTATCTCCCATGAATCTATTACAAAGCAATCTAATTTCTACAATATTACAATATTAAGTTAATTTTAATAAAGTATTATAAATTAAAGCTTAAAGTTTTTTTTAGAAAATAATAATTGAAAAAATTCGACCATCTTTTAAAATATTGAAATACAAACACTAAATAAATTGCTTAAAATTATCCTTCAACAATAATTTACAATATCTATCTAACTCTTTGGAAACATGAAGCTAAATATAAAACATGAAGTTGAACAAATATAAAAAGTTACTCACACATCAACACAATCTTATCCTTTATATCCAATGATCAGATAAGATGATAAATTTCTAAATCTTTTTAATTCTACACCAAAGATAATTACAAAATTATATCTACATATACCAAAATATTATTCCTTTCTGCACAAGGAGTAAGGAAATTATACCTATCTCCACTCAGTACCACCATCCCATTCCAATCCCCTAATTGCCAACTAACTGTTCTTACTCACGCAGCAAGCCCATCATCACAAAGGAAAAACATTTTTTTCCATTTCTAGAGACGTCAGAATCGCGAATGGGTGACACTTTTATCGCCGAGGTGCTTCAGCCGCGGTTTAAGACCCGCCCCTGCCTTGAATTACGTTTACACAGTCAGCGTGGCGGGTTTTATCGTCGGCCTTATACCACCGTCTAAACGACGACACTCTTTATTACCTGGCCAAGTTGCGAGAAGGGCCGACCGGAGCGCGACCTATACTACTGACAAACTCGGTGGACGGCCACCGACAAAAGTCGGCCGCGCATAAATCAGTCGGCTGCTTTGATGTCCTGAAACGACCATTATGAGACAAGTTT
>NW_006263796.1:372306-374743 GCF_000469605.1 Apis dorsata | reverse complement strand
AAAAAAAAAAAAAAAAAGAAATTCCCGATAAGCTATATTTGTAAGTAAATATTAATCGACTATATGGATTTAATCAAGTACAAAAAGTAATATTCTTACTTTTTTACCTTTTTCTGTTAATTTCGCAGCTTTTCGCATATTTTTTTAATCAAAATTAAAATTTTTACCGTGCAATGCATTCATATATTTTGTATAAACATCGGTTATTAGTAGTATCGTCATTTTTAAAACTTGAAATTTCCAGTTTCTTTTCTTTTTTTTTTTTCAAATATTCATAGATATATTCATACTAACTATCCATCTATTTTCCATCGTGAAATAATGATCATCATCTTCAGTTACTATTATTTATCATATCAGACGAGATACAATTATTGTCGTTCTATCAAAAATGATAAAATTCAGAAATAAATCTCTTTCTCTTCTCTTTCTTCGACCAAGGATGAGATCGACGATTCATCGAACCGTCTCTCGCATCGAAAGTTTTTATCTTTTCTGCTCGAGCCTGCTCGACGAAAAATTGACCATGGAAACGTGAAACGTGGAGTGTCGGTTGTTTCGTTGACGTGTCGTTCGACGTGATAGAGATGCTGGATAAAACGAAGGAGTTTGTGTACCATTTTCGACCGTAGAT
Organism: Apis dorsata; assembly: GCF_000469605.1. Lineage (NCBI taxonomy): Eukaryota > Metazoa > Arthropoda > Insecta > Hymenoptera > Apidae > Apis > Apis dorsata. Next base: position 374,109 of record NW_006263796.1, on the reverse strand, counting down.
ACGGTTTCTTATTTCGTGAAGAACGATGGCTTGATTTTTTTTCTCTCTTTTTCATTCTTTATTAAATTTTCACAGGTGTGGTGTCACATTTCTTTTTTCTCTCACGAACAATTTAAATCCAAAGTTGCATTCTTATTGTTATCGCATTACGAAAATCGAACTACGCGTTCTCTGTTAAGAAATTTAAAAATCCATTTTATTATTAGATTATCTCCGCTTAAAGCGCTGTTACTTCTTATATGTTAAATTTACTATCTGGCTCCGAAGCAAACGCGATTCGTACCCAGCCATCATCATCTCTTCGTCCTCCATTCTTTCAGAGTCTTCCACCCACTCCAACCAACCCCTATCCTCTCTTTTTCCTCCATTCTCATCCGTTTTCAGATCCATTAGAATAATACAGCGTTTAATTGTTCTTTTGGCACATTTATGACCGGCTTTTTCCAAATACAAAAGGAGTTCGTTTCGTTTAATTCCGCTCCGTTAACTTTTAACATCCATAATATCGTCGTGACGAAACGACGATGCGAAACGCTTCGTCTATGGCCACCCTTGAACGAGATGAATAGTTAAGATTGCAGGGTTGTATGTAACTACTTATATTTGCTATAATGGATTACAGGCAACGTTTAAGAATGATGGAAGAGCTTAATAATCGACGAGCAAAAATTACAAACCTCAAAGAAGGCGTAATATCATACGAATATTAATTAAGATTATGAAAAGGGGAAGAAGGAAGAGGTTTCTGTGTTTGAAAAATATTCCAAGATTGGAAGAGATGATCTAATATAATATATTTTTGGTAGAAAATCTAAACGAGTGAATTGAAATACGAGTTGATAAACGAACAAATTAATAACGGTAAAAGTTTCAAAAATTGAATGGAACGATGAAAATTGTATCACATTTTATCGATACGATTGCGTAATAGATACGAAGTACACTTGTATCTACTGAAAATATTGAACTAATAAATTGCACATTTCGTTCTGGGTAAATTAAAGTACTTTAAGGCTATTGATTTGATGATGGCGGAGATCGACGTTGTTATAGAATAGAATAATTAAATTCAATTTTTTTGTTTGAAGAAAGTAAATATATTATCCTTCCCTTTTCTGTATCCATAGATTTTATTTTTAATAATAATAATCTAAATTAATATTCGTATTTTTTTATATAATTATCCATTGATCAAACACCCATCTGAAAAGAAAGAATCAAACAAACTCTCCGTGGGCAAATATTTTTTTTCACTCTCTACGAGAAAACTCGTCAAAACTTAACTTTTTCCAAAAACAATGAAAACAATTCTAAGATTATTCGTGAAATTTTAACTTATCGAAACAAAAGCGATAATTCTTTTCGTCCTCCCTCCTTTTCGAGCTCAATCACTTAGCTAAATCAAGTTCAGGATCGAATCTTCCTTGGCCTCTAAATCAGCAATATTCGACACCAATATCTACAATAATTTATAATATCTTTGTCAATTTCTCGACTCATCGCCAGCCAACTTACCAGATACTTGCAATAATCATCTTCTTCGAATCGATCCTCGTGACAAAAATATACAATTTTTCCATCGATCGAAAAGAAGCCTGTTCGAAGGGTGACGAATAATACGGGAGGCGGCAAATTGAACAAGCGGTGTCGTTGAAGATCGCAGGAAACCCCGGCGTTTCCCCACCCTGGAACAGACAAAGCGATCTCTGTTAATTGAAATGCAGTTTGTGCGCAATCAACACTTCATCTCTTGAATTCCATTTCCCCATTGTGATTCCCTCTCCCCCTCCCCTGTTTGAGGTA
>NW_006263796.1:354900-371918 GCF_000469605.1 Apis dorsata | reverse complement strand
GCGTGAAGCGTGGAAAACGGTTAGTATAGATCGAGGGAGGGGGAGGGGGTGGGGAGGAGGGGCCTAGCGCTAAGATTAATTAAAATCTTGCTTTCGGGGATTTAACCGGTACGTGACTCGAATTTCCTGGGCTTCCTGGGTTCGGTTTATTTTCCAGAGTGAGCGAATTCCCGTCGGCCGATTTTACCGATTTTACCAGTAGTGTATTCCGTTGTTTCCATTTTAGGGACTGGCCAATGTTTGCCGCGATGGAATTGCATGTTACGTCGGTGTGTCGATGGTCTTTTGGTATATCTATTCTCGAGGAGATATCGGATTTGGATAACGCGTGGGAGAGAGGGAGAGGGAGAGTGTTGTAAACTGTCTGAGAATCGTGGATATGTATATGTTTGTGGATATCTTTGTGGAGAAAAATAATTGTTGTTTGTGTTAAATTTTTAAAATTAGATTCTTAGAAACGTTGTTAGAAAAATAATTGTATTGAGAGTAGCATTTGTTTTGGGGAAGGGGAAAGGTTGAATTTCATTCGTGGTCTTATATTGATATAAGTTATTTTTGGAGGGTAAAATATAGATTTGAAGGTTTGAATAACTCGTGGAAGAAATAGTTTGTAAATGATTATGAATTGAAGAATTGAGGATAGGGGATGAAAGATTCGGGGTGATTATCGTTTCAAGAGGAGTAAGTGAATAAATATATTAACATACATAGTATCGGAAATCTATAGGGAAATTAGCATATTGAAACGGGAGAAACGGATCTAAAGAACGATATTCAGGAACCATATATGAAACCACCTTGAATTAATTTTTTGCCAAACTTTGCATATTTATAACTTGGTATACATACGGCTTCCATCGATTCCCATTGCTAATTCTTTCAAATAGAGAAGGAAGAGAGGATCAGTAGATGATGAACTTTTGATTGAATCGAGATAATCGATCGATATATTCGAAATCCTTTTTTTTTAAATCCAAACTCGCGTATATTTCAGTAACATTTATTACAATATTTTATTTCTCATTCGCGAATGAGAATAAATAAATATAAATCCCAAGTCAACAATCATCTATAACAGAATATTTTCAATTATTGTTTCATTAAATAAAAAAAGTGCTTCTTTTTAAGCAAGTTTATTACCTCGATTAATCTGTTAAACCTTGATAATCTTGGAAACAAAAACAAAAAAATTAATTACCACAAAACAAAGGAAATATCTACAATATTAAAAATATTAATTTTATACATACCATACATATTTCATTTCATCACCATCTACCATATTTTATCTCAAAATTCATTACACCAGCTTCACACGATAACGTCACTTAATACTTACTCAAATAAATTAAATAAAAAGTTTCTACCCGTTCCAAGAGATTTGTCGTAAAAAGAAAGAGGTCGGGGTTGATCGATACGATACGGGGTGCGATCAAAACGGGGTTGAAATCGTAAAATCGCGGTTGATCGTTGCATTCCTGGCTCACTTGGATTAACGGCGTATAAACTTTTTAGAATGGAAAGTTGCGGCATAAAGCATCACGCGGCCTCGGGCAACGGCTCCTTTAAAACCTGCGCCCGCCGTTTATTTATACCCGCAGCTAAATCACTTCGGCCCATTATGCAGCGCCAGGCCGTGACAGTGGCGGCCATCCCTGGAAAATTTCGAATTTTCCAAATTTTATTCCGCGCGGAACGGCGGATCGATCATATCGGAATTCTGTTTGTTCACACTCTTAATGGACGATCCTTTTGTACCGCCGTAACCGGTTCCATTTTTCGCAGGCACGCGAATCCTTCGAGATGCTTCGAATATTTCCGATAATTTTCCCTGTCGAATCCTCCCTCTCTTGATTTTTTTTTTTTTTTTCGTTCGATTCGACAGGGAAAATATAATTTATTTTTTACATCGAAAATTATATCATCGAATAATGTTCAATATGACGATAAATTAGAAATTACGTTTCTGAAATTTTAATATTTTTCATTTTGGTTTTTTCTTTCTTTTTAGGAACGAGAATAAGGTTTTAAAGAAAGATTTTGTTTGCTAAAAATATTAAACTTTTGTTGAATTTGAAATTTTATCGATTTATATCGATTGTTTTTTAATAATTAATCAAGTTTTTAAAATTGCAAAGCTTTTATATTTTAATACACGATTCATGAACGATCAATTATAGTTTAACCTTTTTTCGTTACATTAATAATAAACACGTTTAACAAGTAGAATTATGAAATGCTAATAAACACAAGCAACAATTTTAACCACCTCTTCAAGGGTATTAAAAAATTCTTCAAGTATTTTGAATTTTGTTACCGCAAAGTGTCTTCACGGGGGAACGAGATCCTCGAGGGGATATCTTCATAAAATAAAAATCTAAAGGATTTCAAAAAGGTGCTTATATCTCGTGGAAAAAGTGCCTTTGTGTTTGCATAACCTTTCATTCTCTTTAATACAGGTGGAATATTCATGATCACTTTCTCGATATCCTCTCCAACCTTTAACTTTTCCAAAGCCGAATTTAATAAAACTAGATAAAGACTAGATTGTTTCTTATATATTTAAAAAAATATTAAATATTATATATTTGTTTTGTCAAATTTCTAATTTCATACATTTATTGATCGAATTTTCTTGAATTAAAAAAGAAAAAAAAGAAATCAATAAATAAATATTCCACTATTCTAATTTTATGAATGTTTCAAAGATGATAATGAAAGAATTCGAATGGCCTTGTGGAATATTAATTACGAACCGCGTGAAAAGCTATAAATTAAACCAGGGCAAGACATTGACGAGATAATCTATTCTCTTTAATTCCATTATTAAGCAGATTTTAACTGAAACAGCTCGATCGATTTTCGCGAATATTGATTGATTATATCGACGCACAGGAGGTGTCGTTCCAACGTTTTGCGTTTAAAAGAATTATCTTCTACGCATAATTTGTATCGAAATTTAAGAAACAAAAAATTAAAAAATGTTGACTTTTCGAATTTTTAATCAATTTTATTCACCATTATAAATAAGGATAATCGAATCCGTATAAATATTGTTATTCAAAAATAATTGGAAAATTTTTTAAGATTAGCAAAATACTAAAAAATATATCTAAAAATTTTATAAAATTAGAAAAAAGATTTTATTTTTTTAAACTAACGAAAAGATTAATTCCTATACGAATAACTATCGAATACATTAAATTTACACACGTTGTCCATAAATTTTTAATAAACGATTTAAAATTAATAAATTATTAATTCTATTAGAATACCATTAATTTGCTGATATTAAAACGTCAGCAATATTCGTTTATCAGTATAATAATACCGATACAATATATTTTTAGATCAAAATTTAAATATAATATACCTATATTCAAATCCTTATAAACGTTTGATATTTATTAATTGTTTAAATAGAGGAAAGTTTATAACCCAAGATTCCTTTGTTTCAATGAAAAATATTCAATTCCTACGTAATTGGAATAATTTTCCTTCATCTCCTTTCCATAAAACCTAAAAATTACCTAAAATTAAATTACAAATTACGACATCCACACAGTCGATTCTTCAAAGTCGATCTTCCACGCGACAACAAAAGCTTAAAAAAAAAAAGTTTTCTGTGTGCACGTTTCTCCCTCGTTCAAGAAGATAAAAAAAAAACAAACACGCAAACGATCATCGACAGACCGGATCCGGAGAGAGGAGTTTCGAAATTCGTCAGTTTTTCTTGCGCCTTTGATGTCACGGGTCAAGAGATGCGATGGCCGCGACAGGAAGTGGGCTCCTCTCTCTGGGCGGGATAATACATGCAAATATAATCCGGCGGGCTTTCACGGTGCATTTAATGTTTCACGAGCGTGCGGAATGGATATTGCACACGCGTGTCCGCGTGTGGAGAATTTTCAAAAAATGAGAGGTAGGGAAAAAGACCATCGCATTGGACCCGAATATGCCGAATTATTGCCGGGATCGATAACGTTCTTTGGCGGGATTATCATTTGCAATTGATTTTTCGCAACGACGAAGCGAAAATATGGTGACGTGTGACCACGAAGGTTTGCGCGAAATGTCGGTTGTTGTATTTTATAGGGGGTTTATGGAACGAGTTATTGAATTTACGACGCGGGAAAGACGAGTTTATCAACTCGTCATTCGAATATAGAAAATATTTTGCGTTCCAGATCAATTCTTTTAATTTATTTTTAACCGAGTTGTCATATAAATTCGATGGAGTTGTTGATGTTTTAGTGACGAAGGTGATTCAAGACGTCGCTTGAATTTTATAAGAAAAAATAAAAATTAAACGAAGGAGAAATTGATTTGAAAAAAATTGTGAAATATTCCTAATTTGATGTATAAAATAATTGATATTCTTTTGAAATTTATTTTCAACGTGTATATTCCACGAGAACATTCTTGTTTGATTAGTCTGTAGTATTAAATACCAGATTACACCAGCGAGATCCTAATTAAGACAGAATCATTTCGCTAATCCAAAAATCCTTTAAGATCATCCTTGTGCACGTTCTAGAATCTTAATTCTTGTTCCAGAATCCAGAAGATCAAATGCTAACAACACTTGCTATTCCAACAAGATCCACCTTCCATCCGTTTATTTCAATTTATCGAGCGAAGAATTCTCAACGAATTCTCGTTCGCGAATAATACTATTTTTATTTTTATTCGATGAAAGATTACGGCGAAAGGATTTATCGTTCTATAGAACTTTGATTTCTTTTTTTTTTTTTTTTTTCATCAAGCGATAATGAACCTTCGAAAAAGTGTAAGTGCATCTTCGTCTAAAATAGTGGTGCATATCTCTATCATAAGTGCGGATCGATTCTTCGCAACACTTTGCTTTATTAAGGATACGACCCAGAAAACTTGCTACTTTGCGAGACATTTATAAATGTAGCATAAGTCGAGAAACTTGTGCGATGATAAAAATAAAAAAAAAAAAAAAAAAAAAAAAAAAAAAAAAAAGAAAGAAAAAAAGAAGAAACGAATGTGATTGAACTTGCCACGCAAAACATCGAGTTCGACGTATTATTTTATTCCTTCTAAAAAGTCTCCTCGACTTTCTTTTTAAAAAAATTAAAAAAATCAACATAGATCTTCCGCGTGTTTTTTCGTTACAACGAGAAAGGGCGACCAGTTATAAAACAATGCAACTGGGTGCCGCAATACACGGTGTATAATTCATTGAAATTACACTATTTACTCGAATAAGCATCGAACTAACAAACTTCATTTAAATTTTTATCTCCGTTGGCTGTTTTCCAGTAAGCTTCGAACGATTTGAAACGAGGAAAATTCGTGAAACATAAACGGGACGAGAGATACGGGATTTCGCTTCAAAGACAATATTTCTCTATTTTATGAGACAACTTTCGTGCCTGTATACATAGAGAGCATGATACGTGAAATTTCAGCCCCACGTGTCATTCCGCCAAGAGATAATTCCGTAATAAGCCATTTGTAACCAAATATTGACAGAATACCAGGCTCAAACGTTATTGCTATGAGTGAGATTTAATCGAGTGACACCTTTTTTTTTTTTTTAATGGAAAACGTTCTCGTAGAGAAATAATAATATTCCCTGTTCCTGTAATTTCACAGTTTTCATACTCTCAAAGCAGCTTTTTCATCAATTTTTTTTTATCAAAATTGGAATTTTTATAAGATATTTTTTGTGAAAATATCGATTATTACCGTCGCTTGTTATTTACGAAAATTGAACTATTTTCTTTTCTTTTTTCCAGATATACATAGCAATTCTGTGTCAGTTTGTCATAAAATGAATTTTTTATCATTATCTTCGTCATTATTATTATTATTATTTATTACGGACGAATTATTGTTTTATCGAATTTACACGAAATGTGATTAATTGTTTTGCATTTGGACGTCCTAAAATAAATTCAACAATCGATTTCAACAATCGTGACTCACGATTCAATCCTTCGATTAATAATATTTGTTTCGTATCTTCGTTACTCGCGTATACAATCTTCTTATTAACGCAATAATTATTCTTCTATAATTAAAAATCTACATTTTACAAAACACAATTACAATTGCAATATAATACGATTATTATTTTCCTGTTTTATTACATACCCGTAAAAATAATGAAGATTTTTCTTAGATAACACGAGCATCAAAAGAGAAAGAGTCTTACTGATATTAGGAAAACGTTTTTCTCCCAAGCGGTTATAAAACTTTAAGCTTTGCTGCTAAGAAAAGCAATTTGCCATAGCTCTTAAGAACTAGCAGCCCATCGTTAAATAAAGTCCTCAATTTCTTATGTGAGTGCTTTAGTTCTACCAATTTTCAGTTATAAAACCAGAATCTTCCTGATTCTTACGAGTGGATTTGGTATTTTGATCTATAATTTATATTTCGATCAATTCCTAATTATCTATCATCCTAATTAATCTAACATCTAACATCCTAATTAATTAAGGAAATTTTAAGAATGAAATTACATCGAAATTAAATTTCAAAGGAAAAAATTACTTCCCAAAAAAAGAAAATTTCCCTCCCTCCTTATTCAAAAAAAAAAAAAAAAAAAAACTGGCTAGCAAGAATATACATATATAAATCGATATAAATATATATATATATATATTTTTATGGCTTTTTATATGTATATTCTTGCTAGCCAGTTTTTTTTTTTTTTTTTTTGATGAAGGAGGGGGGGAAATTTTTTTTTTTTGGGAAGAAATTTTTTCCTTTGAAATTTATTTTGGTTGTAATTTTTTTTTTAAAATTTCCCCCCCCCCTTTTTTAAAAAAAAAAAAAAAAAAAAAAACTATCTAACAAGAATATACATATATAAATCGATATAAATATATATATATATATAATTCGATTCCCCCGGCGTAGCGTTCCCTTTCTCTACAGAATTTATTCGATTCGCCGTGCACATCCGAAACACTCAATATCCGGCCACGAAACAGAGAGAAAATTCGAATAGTCTTTGCATACTTAAATCAACCAGGGACCATAATGTATCGCGTTGCGCATTGAGCCCTCGCCCATGTATAATTCGCTGGAAATCCCGGTTATCCGGTGTGTGCGTGCCGCTGTTGGATATCGGTTATTAATTATCCAAGTAATAGCCGCGTAATTGGAGGCCCCGGGAGGATGTCGGCCACAGGGGCGAGAAACACTGGACATTGGCCTAGGCCGGGCGATCGGGGAATGTCTGTTGCTCCTCCATTTGCATTTTTATGCCTCGCCATGCATGTATGAAAACGTGTCACGTTTCATTATTCCGCCGCGCAGGATGATATCGAGATACTTCGGGGCGTGGATTCATGCTAATGAATAAGTGAAAAAAATGTTATGGGGATATGGTATATGTACGTAACGAATGATGGATATTTACTTGGAAAATTGGAAGCGAAATTTTGTACATTATAGAAATTGGAATTCGAAGACTAATTGTAGTTAAAATTACAAAAATTAAACTTTATATTTATGGGATATAATAAATTTAATTCTGATGTGATTCGAAGCCACTGGAAAAAAGTTTGATTATTGTGAAAGTGAAAATAAAATGCTGAAAGTGGATTGTTTCTGTTAAATTTCGTTAAAGAGAGCTGGATGTATATTTAAGAAATTTTCTTTTTTCGTACCTTCGATAAGTTTTGAAGAGGTGTAAGCGATACGAAACTCAGGGAAGCTGTTATTCTTTATGCCGGAACTTTCCACCCTTGTTTGCGATTAAACTGTAAATTTATAATAATTTTATTGAGATTCGTGTCGAACATTTTACTACAATTTTTTCTTATATCCTCAACTTTCTTTATACTATTTCTTAACTTTTGAATTAAATATATATTTTGCAATCGAAATAAAAGAATCCTGCGAATAATGGAAAGAATTTTGGAAACATTTATCCCCATAAAGCAATGATTCATCCTATCAATTTCCATAATTATGGTAAACTAATTGTTAAATTGCAATCCAATAACTATATATAGTCAATTGATTAACCAATAATTAATTTAAATTTTGATAATAATCTAATTACGTTACATTAATTAAAAACGTGTATAATGAAACAATCTCTGAATACAACATTCAATTGCAAAATATAAATGAGTAATAGAAATGTTTCTGTAATAGAAATCCATGAAATTTTAGTTCCATCCGATAAACATTCCTCATTTGACCATAAGCACAGTGTTATATAAATTTACTGTTATATACCAATTGAATAAGCATTGATTCTATTGAAGATGAAATAAACCATTACACCCTATATGTACGTATAATATATTCCTGAAATCTCTCACCAATTGTTATCACTACATATTAATAATAAATTAATTATTGTGTCAACACAAAACGTTATAAAATTTTATAAATTCAATTTCTTCGTTTTTTTTCTTTCGTTAAATCCCATCCCATTATCATGGCAAACTACTTATTATTCTACGATATATAAACGAATAAATAGGAATTTCAACAAGAATAGAATATTTGCATAAATTATAATATTATACCTTGCGGTTGGAAATAGTCGACCGGTTATTAGATCGTGGTATATTACAGCGAGTGGATGTTGAAGTTAAATGGAGTTAAATGGATTTCAAATAATTAAGGATGAATAATTAATCACTCGTAATGATAATTTCCAATGCATCATCGTTCGGCGAATGGAAATAATTGCTGATCACTATGATATTATTTCGTCGATAAATTTTCTCCACGTCCGAAAAAGGAAAAAAACACATCGAATTACAATTAGTGTTGGATAAAATTCATTATATTCGATATCTAACCTATTTATTAAAATTTAAAAAAAAATCCACAACAAAATATACACTTCAATTTTATGATAACAGAATAACAACAATTAATAAATCATCCACAAATATCTTTACAATTTCTAAAAATTCCCCAATCCACAGAATTATACCCATTTTAATTACCGAGTTTTATATTTTTAATATATAATTAAACGAGTCTCCTCACGCTCGAGCCCATTCGGATTTCATTAACCCTCTCCCCTCCCGCCCTTTCCTCGTGTAAAAATACCAGGAGTATAAATCATCCCCTCTCCGGTGGAGACTCCGAAAAACCGTGGTCCACAAATCAAACCAAGCGAGCGCGACTAAATGATGAAATATATATTTCATAAACAGCCCCTTACACGACCGAGTTTAAAACCGCACCGCTGGTCCTCGGATACGGATAAAAAGGCCGGATGGCCTGTTTCTTCCGGTTAAAGGTTGAAGAGGGCGCGGGTCCATATTCGAGCAATTTCGTGTTTCCAGTCGGCGAAAAAACACGATCGAGTTGAGTGGTGTGTTTGCGTGTGTGTATGTATGTGTGTATGTGTGTGGAAAGCCGTTTACACGCCATTACACGGCCACGAGGAGAGGCCACGGTTTTTCCACGGTGGCAATAAGGGGACGCCGACAATGAAGATGAGTGAAAAGCGCAAGAAACCACGTTGGAGTGGCGTGGAGGGGATGGGAACAGGGTGGACACGAAGGAAAGGGACGTAATAAAGCCAATATCGGCGAGCAGATTGGAAAATAACCGCTTAACACGGCGGGAGGACAACGGCTTCTTTTCTTCTCTTTTATATAGAAACGGGGCGCAAAAGGAGCGGTGGTTGTGCACGATGATCTGGAAAAACAGTTCGAGAAAATGGTCGCAATACACCCTTTCCTCTCTCTCTGTGTGTACTGGATAAAATTTTCTTTTTTTTGGTTTTCTTTTAGTCATTTCGTCGCCTCTCGTATCCGAAGAGTCTTTTATTCTCGTCGAAGTCCGTGAAAATTAGCCTCATACGAGGGAATATTCATGGAATATGATGGTGTTTCCTGTTCTTTGCGATTGTTGGTGGTTTTTGAATGAATAGACAAGAATGTGAAATATCGTCTGAAGAGGATAATGAAAGTGTGTTCGATTTTCTTCACTATTCTTTTTCTTTCGATCATCTTGGAGATTTTTGATTTGATTACATTATTATATTTTGCGCGCGAGAAATGAAAGGAATTTTTTCTTTTTTTATTCGCGTAGAATTTTCTATGCTTTTTTGCTTATTATGCAAATGTTTTCAAATGATACTTTCCTTCCCCTGAAACAAATATTAGCTTCACGCTCTGGAACTTTCCATCGTGTGTGTTATTTTAATTTAAGAGTTGGATTTGATAATTTGTTTAATAATAAGAATATATTTTTATTCAATTCCTTTGGATATAGATTTTTGCTTCCTCATATGCAAATTTATAAATGATCTTCGATAAAAATCAACAAACGATTTTTGATCGAGTAGTATTTGGTTTAAATCGATCCATATTTGAGGACGAAGCAATTTTCATATTTCAAATTTTTTTTTGACACCGATGATCCATTTAACAGTTTTGTTTATTGTTCTTTCAAATTCATCTCAAACTATCCTAAAGCTTTATAACCGCAGCGACGATTTACGAAGAAATAAATCAATATTTACAGATATGTTCGGAATCAGCCTCGTAAAAAAGTTCCATCCTGCCCATCGAAGTGGCTTTTCTGTTTGAGTGTTCCATATTGCCTCGCGTTCCCGCGTGTTGGAACATGCATGGGCCTCTCTCTCTGCGTAGAGACGAAACGAATTCAAACCTGGTTTGAAAAAGTTTATCAGTCGTACGAAATTTTCCCGTAATTTCATTGAAATTTATTATTTTTGACGTTTGTTTTCAAATTTTTCTTGATGAGTTAAACGATTTTATCTTAAATGATTGGAATCTGCTGTATATAGCAAAGGAATTTATAACTTTCGCGCAATTTTTCAAAGATATTCCAATGGCTGACGCGATACTCGAATGCAATTGAATAAATAATCACGTGATCATAAGGATTCAATTGAAATTTAAGTTTGACGTTTCCAAAATGTCATCGAAGCGATAATTTTCTAAAATTTTCGAAACCACACTTTTCTGCACTTTTAGCAAAAATTTATTCCAATTTAAATATTTAAAATTATTTCGTTTTAAACGTGACAAATATATGACATATTTACAATTTCCAAGAGCAATTGACCGTGCGTTAATATTAATTAAAACTGTGTTTGTTGTTTTATTACCAGATCGCGAAAGTTAAATTTCCTCATCTCGGAATGTGGAACTGTTTTGGCTGGTTGAATTTAAATAAAAACAGATTACATATCAGGTTTAAACGTTTAAACGTTTATTGCACAATATGTTTCATCTCGAAATTTTTTTATGCATGTGAAATACATGCATTATTATCCTTTCTGAGTATGTGATTGCAAAGATTGCTGCTGGATATTGCTGCATAACTATGAATTATCTTAATGAAAATCTTGAATGATCTTTTTATTATAGAAAAATAAAATTGTCGTTAACAGATATTTTTTTTTTTCTTTTAAATAGATTATCCTCGTTCGTGATAAACTTGTCAGAAAGAGCATATAATTACGTGTAATCAGTAATCCATCTCCAAACATCCTGGGATGAATACAACAATCCCAGTTTCCAAATCTATGGAATTATATCCGCTCTATGTTTAGCCAGACCTCTATTAATAATTTCTCTGTTAAATTCTGTTAAACGTGCAAATTAACGCGCAAATATTCCATGTTTATAATCGTTAAACGTGGAAGTCATTAGAAAGATAATAATCTATTTAAAAAAAATAAAAAAATAAAAACACGATATTTTTCCCTTTCTCATAACAAATTTGTTCAAAATTGTTGAAATGTTATATCGTTTACACGCTACAATTTTCATATTTATCATTTTATTTTATGATTATCGTTATTATCAAAATATTGATAATTTTCTTTTTTTTTTTTTTTTCTATTGAAATTCAATTAATCGAAAAAGATACTTATATTAATCTTTCTTTTATGAAACTTTTGAAAATGTCCCTATCGTGATGAAATAAAGTCACGAAATTTTTTAAATAATCTCTTCTCTTCAACCGTACGCTTCTGACAGCCCAATCATTGAGCCAATTTCGTTTAAACTTGATATGTGACCTTTTATATATGAACCGTTCATGAAGTTTCGTGAAAATTTTATCGAAGATCGAAAAATGGTCCATATGGCACAAACGAATAATGGTAATAAGAATTTATAATAAATTAATCGTAATTTAGATCCAATAATAATAATTGAATTTTGATCTTATCTTTGATAAGATTTATGAAGAAATAATCGTGTGAAATTAAATATAATATTAATAAATGTATTTTCCTCGATATGCATTTAGATTAAAAAATTAATAATTATAATCAATTTAATTACAATAACAGATAATATAAAATAAAATCGGATCAAATTCTTTTTCAACAATTCCACTCGAAATATACGGCGTTAAATTAAACTAAACGAAGATTTAATCGATGTACAAAGAACGAAACATCGATGAAGCCACGTTGCTGATTTCTTTATTAAAAACTTTTCACTAACTGACGAAAAAAAAACACGTTTTGTTAATAATATTCCAAATTTTAAACAAAGAACGTTACAATTATTACTTTCTATATTTCAATGTAATTATAAAAAATCTACTTTTTTATTTAAAAGAAAAAAATAAGTTTTCTAATTCTATTATAAACTAATCATCTAATTTTTTAATTTAAAATGTTGGATTAACAACACACAATTCCATATCCCTTATGAGAAAAAAAAATTCCTTATACTTTATTACAAATAATTTTCATTTATCCATAAATATAAACCGTAAATTAACAATAAATAAACAATTATATAATTCTCTATATTTCAACATACAAAACATGCGATATGAATTACGATGATAAATCGAATATATTTTAATATTTCCCTTTCGCGAGGAAAGAAAGATCCTCTCGTTACTTATTTAAAAAAAAAAAAAGAAAAAATTCCAATCGCGAGATTAACGACAATTTTTTATCACAGATCAATTCGAATTCAAAAGGGGAAAACTTTAAGCAGCTTGTTTGTCCATCCAAGATTGGAAAACGCGTTTCTGGGAAAACGCGAAATCCGAAAGACGGGATGCTGCTTTTCAAACGAGTGTCCTCGTCGCTCGGATTTCGAAAAGATACGTATTGCTGGAACAGGTACTTTGTAACTGGTGCATAGGTTGGATCAAAGGGAAATGACGGTCAAAGTAAAAAGGGGGTGAATTCGTAATCGTGATTGGAAAAAGAGGGGGTAGTGTCCACGACGTTATTTTGCACAATGGGTGAATGTAAATCGAGACGAGGGAAAATAGGCTCGTTCAGGGGCACGCAGTGCAATTTGGAAAACATTGGAGAAGACTGTTTTGGTATTTTTTATTTTTCTGTTGATAAAATTTTTATCGTTTTTTGTTCTATATTTGCTCGTTTCTTCTTGAACAGAATATTTTTCTATTTCTATTTCTACAGATTATTATTAATACTTGAAAAACACCTGAAAAATAAAAATAAATAAGAGTTAATATTAAAATAATACTAGTTACTTTCTAACAATTTTTATTATTGGATTTGTTTGTCGTGATATTATTAGATTATTTTTTTCACAGCAGAGATTGACGAATCGAATTTATTAAAATAAACTTTTATTCGTCCTGTTACTATTCTTAAATAAATTTATTCGTCAATAAATTTGAAAGATATATTATTCTAATATCTGTCATTTCCTAAAAATAAAACCATTTTTATATTTTTATATTTCTTCCAACCAAAACAACAACAAAGTTTCGATACACAAATTTCCAATATATCTTTCTAATTTCCAAAACTTCTCAATTCTTGCCAAAAAAAAAAATATATACTTTTATATAATTTTAAATAGAGTTATGGATTAATTTAACTCAACTCTCTCAAAACAAATTGCAAAAAAACACAAATAAATCTCGCGTGGCAAAATAAACTTCACTACCGATAAAAATTCTTTCGAGAATAGAAAGTTGGAGGGGCAGGGAAAGGCGTTTGCGGGAGGAGGGAAAGGGCACACAAGGTGGCGAGCAAACACCAGGGGAAATTATGCGCCGGCCGAGAATTCCGAGGAACAATGGTCGGTGACGTAAGCGGTATTTCGGCGGTGAAGAACGGGCCAACGGGGCCAGAAACGTGGTGGAGGACGGTGGTGACGTTAACCGGCGTGGACGAGAACGTGCAACCACTCTTGCGAACTTGGGCCACGATTAATTGCCGCCAGGAAATGCGTCCGAGAAACGAATTCGATCTGTCCGCGAGCTTTATATCCTAGCAAGCATAAAAGGATCATAATATCGTGTAATAAGTAGTGATGGGATCGAACAAGCGTGGAAAACTTTGGATGAATTGTTTGAATGATATTGGAGGAAATTGGAGGAATGTTGGATGTCGGGACGATTATTGATTTTCAAGTGAATTTTTGAAGGATAGAAGGACGAGTAATATTGGATTGAGTTTGATACGATTTGAAAATTAATAGAAATTAATGTGGTTAATTATCTATTGATTTCTTGTGAATCTTTAGAATAAACTCGAAAGGAAAGGAATGATAAATAACGATGGAATCGAGAACGAGAAATTAATATGATTGGGATGATTATTGATTGAATTTGAATATTTTTAGAATAATACAGATACATGCAATGGAGAAATTCGACGGGTAACAGATTAAATCGATCAATTTGAAGAAAATTATTCGAATCGAAATCGATGATCGATGTGAAAGTTGGACGTGGAATTGGATATAATTATTGATTGGGGTTGGTGTAAGTTTTCAGAACAGAGTAATGCCAATAATATCGACAATTCGGGGATCAAATTCGATCAGGTTAGATCGATCGATTTTAGATATTTATTAGAGACGTAATAATAATACCGAAGGGGGATGAAATTGATATGGTGTTGGATATTGAGATTATTATTGATTGGATCTGGTGCAAGTTTCAGAGATAAAGTAACAAGTCTTGACGAAGTTTGCATCCTATTGATTTTCCAAAATAAATAATCTCGATCATCGTGAAACGATTGATTAGTGATCACGAATAGAAGAGTGTTTAATTCATTGATTTTTTTATACCTGCGATACGTTCGATCCCATCGCTAATTAAGTTCCTCGAAATCGTTCCAAGCATCGCCTTTTATATATTGCACAACCTTACAGACACATGCTCCTTTATTTTTCCAATGAAACACATCTGCTACGTGACGACCGTCTTTCAAAGCCTCGATGCTTTCGTCGACTTTTCTATTGATAACAAATGGGGAAATTATGTAAATTTTGAATAACACATACAAAGTTAGAAATGATAATCGATACAGCATGAATATGCAAATCGAATTGCCAAAACTCCCATCTCATTCGATTAATCTAACATCCAGAATTACAAAAAATATAAACAATTTCTAATCAATCTCTTCGAAAAAAAATGATGAAAAACGATAATTTTTATTCCTATTAAATAATACAAGTATTAATAAATCTCCAATATCAACCAACATTTTAATTCCTTTCGTCGTCGATCAATCAGATCCTTGGACCTTCCGTTTAAAAATTTCTTTCGTTTGATCATTCTGTACGCGACGATCGTCTTTAAAAGGGTGGGATCGATGCAAGGGTGAGAGAATGCAGGGAGGGTAAATCACGAAATGAGTGGCATACACCTTGAAAAGGTGTCTGGAGGGCGAAGAATCTCGAGACACCGCGTGAATCGTATCTCGTCTGGCCCGAATGGATGAAATCCGCGCCTCTCGCCTTTACATCGAGCACGACTTCGAGTTTTAGGGCTTTGAACATCTCGAGTGTGACGTGTGCCGTCACAACGATTAAACGTGGTTGTAAACGTGGTTTCGTTTCTCGATAGCGGGAGACACATTGATTTTGTTTGCGTGGAAATTTTTCATGACGATTTTTACACATGATCAAATGAAAGCGTGGAATAATGTCACTTTCACATGATCACGTAAATTAATTCGTTCAAAAAACGAAATTTTAAACGAGTTAAAGAATTATCATTCTCATTGTATAGTGAATTTCACGAGGATAATTAATAGTTATAGAAAGGAAATCAAAAATACTTATTTATGATAAAACAATTTCGATAGCGATTTCATATGACTGTTTTCAAAATTTCATCAAAAATTACTACACAAAGAATGAAGAAAACATTTTTATACGAATAAATACTATATTAACTTATCCAACACTCGAGTCGCGAGTCGTTTGATCGAATTTCACCAACAATACGATATACAATTTTTAATCAAGCGTCCATAAAAAAAAAAAAAAAAGAAAAAAAAGAGGAATTTGAAAAACAAATCTGGAAATTCTACAAACAAATTTTAATTAAAACGAATATCGCTTAACACATACCGTCTTTTCTATACACGCTCTATTTTATATACAAGCGTAAAACAAAAATGGAAATAGATCGAAATACGAAATATATATATATTTCGAGGTTGTACAACGTGATCGCCGCCTATTTCATTAAACCCTTTCAATTTTCGCACAGGTATATTACTGTGGATATATTCGTATAGATATATCGTACAAAATATTCGCGCATCTTGACGAGGGCGCGTGTAATAAAATGGGCAATAGCAATTTAAACGCGCGCGATAAATTTCGTTTGCAATTAGGTTAATCCAATTCAATGATACTCTAAATTAAACGTTAACGACGGATCGTGGTGTTTCATTTGCAGCTCGATCACGTTAAGTGTTTTGTATGCGCGTTTTGAGCAAATGTAAAGCGGGTTGGGCTTCATATAAAATGTACAGCCGTTCAGACGATATGAAAAGACGAATTAAAGGTTTCGAAATTGCGATAGTGTCGCAACGGCAGATTGAAGAAAGGAAAATTCGAGCTTCTTTCCTGAAGAGTTGGTGGAATATGATATTCTGAATTTCGTGGCATTTGCAAGTAGATTGCGAGAAAGAGAATGTGTGAAATTTGAGGAAAGGAGTACGGATGATTTGGATAAATGAAGGATTTGGAAGATCAAAAGTTGTAAAGTTTAAGGAAAAGGAAAGGTGTTGGATAATTTTTGGATAATTGATTAATTTGGAAGAGAGA
>NW_006263796.1:350905-354643 GCF_000469605.1 Apis dorsata | reverse complement strand
AAAAAAAAAAAAAGTTTTGGAAAAATAAGGTAGGAAAATTGCAAACTCAAAGTTAGATGCAGTAAAAGAATAAAATCTTTAAATGAGCCACTTGGAATAGTTTTGGGAAACTTTTTAATTAAATATTTGAATAAAAATCTAATGGTAAAGTTTTAATACTTTAGAAGAAATTTTAAGATTAAACGTGCGAAAATTACTTATTTTTGACTTCTCTATATAAAAAAGACTTTGTTAAAAAAGAGGATTATCTGTCAATCGAACATTTTACCTAAACCTTTTACTTCTGTGGATGAAAATCAACTTTCTGCTACGCTTTCACATACTTATTTATAATTAACCATACTGAACTTATAGAAATATTAAAATCATATTTCAATATAATAAAAATGTGAAAAGCTACCTAATAAACTAATAAATTAATTTCCCTGCCAAGAAATACAATTGTATAAATTGTGTAAAAATATAATTAATTGTACATCAATATTACAATAGAAACACCTATGTATAGGGAACGAGCCAACAGATCATTACTAACTAATCACTGATCAACTATTCACCAATTAATGATTGATCATTCATTAATCAACTATTGATTAATCACTGATTGAACAATTATTGATTTATCATTAGTGGAAGAATTACATCTTTCATTTTTCAATTTAGAAAAATATTCGATCAAACTCGATTATATATCTCTCATAGAAATAACGTATTTTTACATATATATATATATATTGCATTCTCTGTGATATTAAGCACAGTGAAATCGCGCATCCACATAGAATTGTCCAAACATAAAATCTATCGAAAGTATCCTCCAGAGAATCAATGAGCAAACTTTTGGTTTGCGTCTTTGCGATAACTGTTGTGAATCGAAGAAGAATATTATTGGTATTCTGTACAACTGCATCTCTGAAATTTGGTCTCTGGCATACATTATTCCATTGTATATACCATTAAAAACTACGAGGATTGGAAAAGTCGATAAAAGATTGAAAGATTCCTCGATGGAATACAATTTTAGGTCATTCCTTTGGACATATTTATCTCTCTATATAACCAATTTTTCAAAGCCAATTTGTGTATTTTATCGATCTACAACGTTATCGATATGTAAGAATTAATATTTAAACTGTACACTGATGAAATTAAATTCCAAAATGCAAACAAGAATTTTTGATGATTCCTTTTTTTTTCTTTTTATTTTAATTTCGAATCGAAAAAAGCCTACAATCTTGGCTGATTGGATTAAAAAAGAAAAAAACCATAAAACCTCCCCATAAAAACGGTTAAAAATTCATCGCAATGTTTCATGATTAAGCCGATTTCCCAAATATAACTTTTATCTTTTGATTGAAAAATTCGATCGCTTTTTTTCCTCTCCCTCTCCCTCTCTCTTTCTCGCATATAACATCAACGAGATGAAAGAGACGTACTCGATAACGTCAAAGGTATTGTTGGATTTTTATCATTTTAAACGTATCCAGTTGGAAATTTTCGGCCAAAATTTACGAAATATTCGAAGTCAATTTCGCTTGGTGGCGGCATTTATTCAACTCTACGATATATATATATATATAGGATATATCGAAAAACGTTTTCTGGGGAAAGATATCAAAAGGCGCCTCGCAGGCCACCCTTTATCCGTGTCGCAGACAGCTTTTGTCCTGAACAGGCCTGCACAATTCGTGGAACGAAGCGCAAGTTCGTGTCCCTCTGTTCGAACACCCGGCACCCCAAACTATCTGTCGCACGTAACAGTCGTGCAAGCTTGGTTTAGAAGGAACAACCTGATTTGGAACGAGAGACTCTATATATATATAGAGAGAGAGAGAGCGAGCAATTGAAAATTGGAAAGCTGGAGATACAGATCGAGTTGGTGTGTGAAGAAACGATAACTGATAATACGAAGGAATTTGATTTAATCGATTACGAAATTACCTCGAATCGAATATTTAAATATAAACTGGATTAAATATAAACAAATGAAATTTCACGATAGAAGAGATTCTTTCACTGCTTACGAATTAATTCTTATTGCATATTATGTAAAGATGTCCGTTTATTTTATAATATAATATATAATATAATATAATATCAATTATTAATATTAATATAATATCAATAATTAATAAATATTAAATTATATAATATCAATAATTAATAAAAATTGGATCGAGGTCGACATTAAAGAAAAAGTTGTAGAAGATGAAGAGACAGAAATGAATAAATATATATATATAAAATTCTTCGCCACGAAACGACTAAAAATCAATAATGCAGCTAATAATAAACGCCGAATCCCCTGAAGTGATGACGTTACATCCAATTTGAACCCTCGCACGTACGATGGAAAAGCAGGCTTCTCTTTGTGGGGATTTAAAGGCGATCGACCGGAAGTAAGGGAGACCGACTTAAAAACACAAGTCGGATCTCATGTGAGCCGTATCCTTGGACGCGTGGTAACGGTGTTCCTTCAATAGAATCGATAGAGCGTTTTCGAGATTACGGGATCGACAAATCTTCGCTCCAAAATCGGATCTCGAGTGCAAATGGCGCGCGCTTTGCTTCTCTTTGTTGTTTCTCTCCGCGTGGATTATCACGTTGCGAAATACGTGACGAATTCCTTTCCTTGGACGGATGATGGATTTTTTTAAATTCCACACGGATGATTTTCTCCAAGTTTTCTGCCTTCTTTTCTTGCTTATAAGTAAAAGTGCGATAATTGGTAGTTTGTTTCTCTCGATCACGCGAGAAGAAGAATTTTAATTGTACGATATTGGAATCTATTTCGTAATTGATCTTTTTTTTTTTTTTTAATATGGAAAATTTTGTGCAAGAGGGAATTGAACGAGGAGGGAAATTTTCGAAATTTAACGTTGAAAAGGAGTATATATTGCTCGTTTACGTTAAAAAGTGCAATACCGAAATCAATTATGGAGTTACGGATTCGAGTAAAAAAATTATTTATAGAAGGTGAAAAGTTTATTATTATACCAGTAGCGAGTTCGCGCAAGCGAATTCCATAGCGAAGAATTTTCATTTTAACTTCGTCGGCTCGTTTAATTTATTCAAGTTGGGCCGAGAGCAAGAGATCGATCGATTTTTCCGATGTTTCTTTGCGTTCCCGTAACACAATTCGAGATAATCATAAAATTTGGAATCTTTGGAATAATATTATCAAAAATGGAATTATACAATACGATATACCATCATTTAAAATTCAAATTGATCGATTATATTTTCGGCCGAATTAACTATTTCAAGCGTCAAAATATCTCATTACTGTTTAATCATGTTTGGAAATCGAATAATCAATCTGAATAATAATCAATTCGCGTTCGCTACACGCGTGCATAATATCAAAATAAAATGATCGAAATTAAAAATCCGCTTGAAAAACTCGTCGTTGGACAATTTTCCCGAGATTAATTGCGTCGGATCCAATCAAACTGGTTCGAAATCGCAACTTCGGGCCAAGGATCACGAACCCAAGATAAATCAGAGATCGGGAGGAATGCGGTGAAACGAAAGTGTAAGATGGCTCTAAAATCGCTTGGCGAGCCGCGGATTAAATTAAAGAGCCTCCAACTTTCACCCCTCTACCCTCTCCCTCCCCCTCCCCTCGCATTGTAATTTCACTCAGCGAACGCTTAAAACTTGAATCTTCAATCAAGGAACTCTCTCGCGGAAACTTCAATTAAGGGGCCACTAAAAATTACAGTCCAACAGTTTTCC
>NW_006263796.1:349144-350608 GCF_000469605.1 Apis dorsata | reverse complement strand
AAAAAAAAAAAAAAAAAATAAAAACCACCGTAAATACCAAGTTGTCGCGATGTGGAAAGTAAAAGTAGAGAGAAAAAAAGGGAAGGGAAAAATCGAGCCTTCGAAATTACAAGACCTCGCGGAGCGGCACGGAGCTCGAAGCTACAATTTCAATTAAGAAGCCGCGACCCGGAAGCGTGAAGAATCGCGCGGGGGAAGGCACGGCCGCCCCCTTTTTAACGACGACGGGAAGTGGCGATTACAATCAGAGAAAATCGACAACCCCTCCGCCGTCTAATTCCCTTCATTAATCTGATTTCGGTTTTACTTTAATTGCGTTACCAGTCAAGAACTACGAGTTACCAGGGGATGGGTGACGAATTCGCATTCGAAGGGAGGGGAGGTAGAAGAGGCGAGGAAAAAAAATTACTCCCGCCAGGATTTTCGCGTTAACGAGGCAGATAAGCTTGTCGGAGGTTAGTGTCGGATTTTCCGATATTATGCTGGATTATCGTCGAGCCACCTCCCCTCCTCTCTCTCCCCCCCTCAGGTTTCGTGGCTCTCCTCCTTCGTCGCGCGGTTTATTATGTATTGCTCGTCCATTTTTTAACGCCTCGTCGTTTTCGGATTTATAGTCTTCGGATAAGGGTCGGTTCTTTGTCGCGATGATAAACGGAATCGAGCATCGGTGATTCACGATCCCCTTTTTTCTATCTAAGAGGGGTGAGAGTCCGGAAGGAGGATGGAGGTGATTTTTTGATGCGAGATTCGATTCGATTACGGGGTTTTGTAACGGGTTTGTAAATTTTTCTTTTTTTTAGAAAAAGAGAGGGATATTTGAAAGAATTCTTATGGAGGAGGAGCAAGTATGTAAATTATACCGATATATTTTTGTTGTTCTGTAATAATTAAAATAATGTTTTTCTCTTCTTCCTTTTTTCTATATATCGTTGTAAGAAACGAGGAAGAACATTCTTGGTTATGTGATAATTATAAATATAAAATTGTTGCGAGAAATAGAAGGAAATAGAAGGATTTTTATAAGGTACGATTATTAACTAGAAAATTGAATTTTAAAAGAAAAGCAAAAAAAAAAAAAAGAAAGAAAAAAAATGAAATGCAAACGGATATAAAGCATTGGGGTTTCCGCATAGCGGTTTTCGCTTATGTGTATTCAAAAAATATTTCGTTTCATTGCACGTCGAACAAGCCTGCCTGTACGGCAAATCTCGCAAATACGAGGTGAAATATTCGGTAGACGCAATAACTCGAAAAACGGCTGGGTAACAAGTTTTAGAATATGTTACGTACCGCACATGCATATCTTTTTTAAAAGTACAAAATAAAATTTTATTTCGCCCAATGAACGCAAAGTGGATTTAAAAGGCTTTAACTATCTAATTTCGATAGAATAAGAATAATAATGATATTTCCTTTGCGTGACAGATTCTATCAATAACTCCAATCAATTATTAGCGAAAGAGA
>NW_006263796.1:348590-349093 GCF_000469605.1 Apis dorsata | reverse complement strand
AATCTGATGATCGACCGTGTATTTGATTCCTTTTTTTTTTTTTTTTTTCAAATATTTCCCTCCAATTCTATAGAATTCATTGAATGATATTTTTAACGAAAGAAGAAAATATCGATCGATGAGAGTAACAACAAATATTCGATTAAAAAAAATAACAAATTAATCAGCAGAATTATTATATCGAAATCTCTATATATTATATTCAGATACGATCATTTCGCTAAAGAAAGAACGTTTGAAACGTCACGTCATTTCATTATGCCTTCCATTTGCCTGGATTTCATTGAAAAATGATTACGTTGAAAAATGTGACAGTGAAATTAATTAAATCACTGTATAAAAACGAAGATGAAAGAAACTTTTATTAAAATTTCCTTCAAAAAATTTCTCCATTTTTTTGAAGGAATTTATATGAACATTCGAAATAACTCTCCAACGTTACGAGAAAATTATTATCGCACCGTCGTTAAAATTGACAAATTTTTACATACAATACAATAATT
>NW_006263796.1:340709-348394 GCF_000469605.1 Apis dorsata | reverse complement strand
TTTTTTTTTTTTTTTTTTTTTTATCTCTCTTTTTCTCTAACCCTCAACTTTATCGTTCGCGTTAATTCGAAACTAGACACCGCGTCGAAAATTTTCCGAGCAACAACTGAAGATAATTCAGATTAGGAAAAGCAAGGCGGATATAATCGGGGAGGGGGAGGAACGAGCCTCGAGAGTGAATCGGATGAAGTCGTGGCGATAGTCCATTCTCAAAATCCATTCGCGACCATATCCTCGTTCTATTTGTTCAATTGCGAGCATCCAAACAAATTTCGAATTGCTTGGCGCAACGGAGTCGAGTTTCGAGCCGGATATAATCGCGGCCACGAGAGTTAATACAAACATATGCACGCGGCAAAATTGCACACGAGTTAGAGTGCAGCTCTAGACGCGTGTGTCGACGCAATCCTTGATTCAACTACTACTACCCCTTTATGTTATTATACAGAAAATTTTAAGGAAATATACGGGTAATTTTGTTTGGATTTATAAGTTATAAGTTATAATTTTGATTTTTTCAATATAATATTTTATTTTTAATTTCCTTAGAATTTGTAAAATAATAAATATATAGTGTAAAAAAAAAATATTATAACTTCTTTTTTGAACATTTTAATGAAAATTAAAGAAACTACTTTTAAAAAATAATATTAACCCTTTCGAATAGATTCTTCATTCAATGAATGAATAATATAACTATCCTAATAAATATATTTTTTAATCTACTTTTACTTCGCAACTTATCATTGGAAAAAAAAAATTGGTTCGAAAATTGGCCATTCTTGGCTAATGCTACGAGATTACGAGATTTTTTACGAGAAATTTGACGTCGAAATCCGATATTGATTAAACTACAATCCTATTTCGCGAGTCAACCTGAAACTTGTGAACAAATCTTGTCGTACGGGAATTCGCCTAAACCACACGCGACATCAATCAGGTTCAACGAAACTCTGTTACATCCAAGTGTAACGCAGAGGCAACAGGGTCAATTGGACGAACTTACAACTTACAACTCGTTACCAATGACATCCAATATACACTATCTATTGTACGTTTCCGGACACTTTGATCGATTTGTAGTAACAGTTCGAGAACTGTATCAAATGTACCGTATAAATCCATAGGAAATGATATCACTCCTTTCCCAACAATTATTTTATTCGCAATAATAATCGAAAATATGTCGAAGATAATCTAAATCTATTATTAATGATAATTTTACGCAACTAGAATATAATGTACTATACGTGAAAAAATAATGCATGTGAAATATCTATTAAAATAAGAAAAAAGTTCGATATTTGATAAATCAAAAAAAAAAGGGGGATAAAATATTTCAATGAAGAAAACACGAAGAAGAAACACGATCTTAAATGTAGATCCTAGCGGACAGATTGAAGAAGAATTAGGCGAATTGGTATGAATTCCACGTCTCACGAATATAACACAACTTTTATTCCAACCAATATCGCTGTTCCCTCTCATCTCAACAATGAATCGTCTTATAAATCTTTAAACTACTTCAACCTGCCTCCTATGCACGATAGTCTAGAAGATTTAAGAAAAGCTATTCATATCTTATTCAGGATATTCTTTCGCCCGATTTTAAAGAGACAAATCTCATTGCCGTATCGTCTCTGTCCATTCTTTGAAGGGCGGATAAGCGCGTCAAGTTTTAAAGTTAAAACGGAAGAACTCGTTGGGAAGCAAGAAGCAACACGGTGTCTAGCAGCGTACAAAGAGGAAATAACTTTTAGTAGACGCGTAAAGGCAATTTTTCAGGCACATTTTCTTTTGTCCTTGACGAACGATTAAGCTGCAGAAAGCACTTTAACCAGGGACACTTTTATCGAGGTAAATTCAAAGATTGAACGAGGAAGAGGGGAACGAAGACACGAAGAGTTCGAGTGTTTTAATTCTTTAAGTGGCTTTTGTTTTAATTGTCTTCGATGAAGTTTGAAAACTGATTACTTATTAAATTATTGATACGTTTGTTTTTTACTTTCATTTGTTTATGAATAAAAATTGATTAATATTCTAACACCCAATACAAAGAATGAAGAAGAATGAAGAATGGAAGAAAGAACTATACTGAACTAAATAAAAAAGAAATACTAAACTAAATAAAAAAGAAATACTAAACTAAATAAAAAAGAAATACTAAACTAAATAAAATAAATAGAATTAAGAGTAATGAAATTAGAAATTCAAAATTAGAATAGAATAAAAGAAAATTATTTTTTTGTTTTATTTTCTTAATGGATGAGATAATAAAAGAAGATAAGGAAAGAAGAGAAAAACTCATGGAAAAAGAATAAATGATTTAATCATTTGCTTATTAAATGTTCTTATATAAGAGCTCTTAAACTGATTTAAATATAAAGTAAATAGAGAAAGCATGTACAACTCTGTTCATAACTATTAGCATACCTGTTGAGTCAAGTAAGTAAAATTAATCAATTCTAACTATATCAATTATTTGAAAATTCTGTGAAATTTATGAGAATTAACGTTTAAAATAAATACTTAAAATTTTTTAATACATCTAAATACAATATTATTATTTTATTTACAATTAATTCGAGAAAAAAAAATATATTTTTTAGAATTAAAAATAAAACAAATACTTTGATAATTTTCTTTTCTTTTTATCGAACAGAGATGCACTGCACTCGTCAAATTCATTTATACGAAATGTATCGATAAACGAAGATAAATGAACGAAAAAAACTATAACGATTCGATTGGTTTAATTATTGAAATCGAAAAACAAAAAGTTATCTAACGAGAATTATCGAAATAATATGTGCAAATATTCTAAGATTCATCCAATTATAAAATCCTATACGAATTTCAAATTATTCCGCGCATTATTATGCAGTTTCGCCTTGCAATATGGCGTCTTGAAATATGTGCTTGTATCGAAATGAATGGAAACAAGCACAGAATGAAAAAGAAATGGACAAACGAATACGATTTTACAGAATTTCTTCAAAATTAACGATTAGAATTTTATAACGACAATGAAAAATTTAAACTAAACGTGTATATTTGCTTCGATATTGTAAAATAATAATTTATTAAAAAATTTTGTCGAAAACTAGACACTTCTTTAATTCTTATTTAATTCTTAAAACAAATTAAAATAATAAAAATAATTTTGATTTTGTTTCGATTATTCCCTTTAATAATTAATTCGATGTGTTAATTATTTAGACATATAGATGCACATATTATTGCAATGCTAACGTATAACCTACATCTTGTAACCTGTCAATTCACTAATATGTTTCATTATGCAATAAGCACTGAGTCGATTGTTCATATATTACTTATTGCTTTTTAAATTAATTTTGGATATTTTAAAACAAGATTAAATTTTCATTGTGCTAATTGCATAATTAAATATAATTAATATAACCGTACTAACCTCATTATCTCTTCGATCAAGCTTCATATTTATGGGATGACGATGAAACGTATTCATGAAATGC
Organism: Apis dorsata; assembly: GCF_000469605.1. NCBI lineage: Eukaryota > Metazoa > Arthropoda > Insecta > Hymenoptera > Apidae > Apis > Apis dorsata. Next base: position 344,897 of record NW_006263796.1, on the reverse strand, counting down.
AATTATATATTTTACGCACATATTAATTATAATATATTCACAATTTAATTTCACTAAACTAGACACAGAACAACACGCTTCGAAGGCTCGATACGAACTGCGTCTTTCTCCTTCGATTCAAAACATTCTACTCGTCCTTACGTCGCGTAATATACAAACGCACACGTATACCGTATAAATATACGCGCCAATGTCTCGATATAAATACTACGTGCGTCGTACGAAACGCTATTTTTTGAATAATTATATATTTAAATTGATGACTTTTTTAATACAATTTTTAATATTATAATAATAAATATAGAAATTTTTAATCTTTTTTATTTCGTGACACACATAAATTGCATAATTATTAAAATTTAAATATTTTTTAACGATATATTAAAAATATATACTTATACTCTTAATTTATTAATTGAAAAAAATATATATTTTGTTCCCGCTTTTTTTCAAATTAATATATATTAATAAAATAATTATTTCTTCCACTTGTATTAAATAAATAAATTTTATTGTTTAATTTTTCCTTTGAAAAATTTTTTCTAAATATAAATTTGTTTCTAAATAAGAAGTTTAATAGAATTTTTATCTTTTTAATAAAATCTATATTAATCAAAAACTTAATTTATAATTCAATCTTATCAAAAGAAGTTTACACTGTTTTTTCCTCCTTTTACCCTATTTTTTAACAATTTTATTTTAATATACATACAATAACCGTACACATTAAAACTTTCTCTTTTTATAAGAATCACCAATCGTTTAATCACTATAAAAATCACCATTCCATTGTATAATACAAAGATTATACATATTATTACAAGAAAATATTCAATAAAACTTTTTCAATCCTCTTTTTCAAATTCACCCAATTATTCCCAATAATAATCCCCAATCCCTCCGCCAATAGTTTTTCTTCTTAAACAACGAAATATGACGGAAACGAGCTATCAATTTCGGAATTAATCTCCAATTCCTTCGCGCACATAATCCTTAACCACGTAGCACCATCGAAATCGAAAGCGACGAGGAGAGATGGAAAGATTTGTAGCAAGGGTTAGCAAAAGTCGAGGATCTAGATTAGTACGTAGAGTAGGTGGGCGAGGATAATGGATTATCAGAGCGGCGAGATTAGTAAGTGGCTTTGCCGTAATTGCAGGAGAGAACGGTCGTGTTCGTTTGTCAGCAGGGGGATGTCTTTAATATCAGCTGCAACTATCCTCACCCCTTTCTACCGATCCTCTCTATCCCGAGCAGACTTCGTAGCACGTAATACCGCACATACCGCGACGTCGCCAGTAGCAATGAAAAATTACCTGCCCTTTGTCGAAAAGGAACGACACCAAAGCCCCTGGATGATGAAAAGGAACGAGGATCATCGCTCCTCTGCCCTCCACCTACGTCTTTTTCACGTCGCGTCGCGTCAGCAGCCGAGACTTTCGAATTTTCTCCCTCCCTCTGTCGGACTTTCGCAAGGCCGATTGAAACTGTCCAAATCGGTTGATTATTTTCGTTGAAATTATTCTTCGATTGTTAAAACTATGATATTCAATAGAAAAATAATGTTATTTATATTTCTTTAATCTGATTATTATATTGTTATATCGTGAGAATTAATTCTTGTGATTATGATTTTAATGAATTTATATAATGAAATGGAATAATTTAAATTCCATTCTTAAATTTATTCGAGGAGAGATAACATTTAAATACATTAAAATTAAAACATTCGAAACATAAAAATTCATTAACAATTTAGAAGAATTTCATATTGGAATACCTTCGAGAAATAAAGAAACTTTAATTTCAGTTCTTTAAATGAAGAAGCCCCTGTATTTATTCGGATTTTAATTATTTCGCAAAGATAAGATCCTCAACAACCTAATTCGCAGACAATGACATACCAAATCCAACGAGTTGCTCATTTTTAATCTCAAGTTTGTCCATTCGTTAACAAGTAATTTGAAAGTTAATTCGAAATCGACGGACCTTCGAATCCCGAAGCTTCCATTTTCTCGTTAAAACTTCTACGAACAGCCCGCACGAAATGAAAATTAACCGTCCTCGTAACTTCGACATCGACGAGGTGATACAAGGTAAACGGCTTTGCACATCATACAACCGATGCTATAAATGTCGTCGTGTATTATTAGAAGAAGGGTTATACGATGAATCTTTCGTTGTCTGGAAACGAACGAGCGCGAGTGTATCCGTAATAAAAAGTACAAAAAAAAAAAAATAAATAAATACTCAAATCGTGAATAGACCGTAATACCAATGTTCAACCATTCAGAAAACGAAATATTTAGAAATATATAAAACGATATCGTTATAAAAAAAAAAAAAAAAAGAAACAAAACGTTGATAGCATTGATTAGAATTGATTGGAAAAGTGTACATTGTGCATTTTAATAATTCTCTTCTAAATAAAGTTTCTCTTCTAAATCTATGTAATAGCAGATGAAAAATTTTATATAATAAATTATTACAATCGTTATTACCGTTTCAATACGTCAATACGGAGTATAAAGAAAATATTCGCGCGAGAAATTTTTATTCTTAATATTCGATTACGCTCTCTGGAAACGCGGCAACTTTCCAACGCCGGAAAGGAGGGGAAAGATTAAAGCCGAGGGGAAGAATCGAACGAATCTTAGAGAACGCTTTTCAAACTTTTTTCTTTTACTCGGTCGACCAATTCATCGACTCGATCGTTTCTCGATATTTTTTTCTTAATAAGCGCAATTTCCTTATCCGAGATCCCTCCAAGATAACAATCGCGAATACAACGACATGATAAAAAGATCCTGCCGTTTCGACCGTTCATTTATCCCCTCCCCTCCCAGACGTAAATATTAAAAAACTTTTCTCGAAACCGATCATCCGAATCGACGGGATTGGAAAACATTTCCATTTTCCAAGCGTGGATATACTTTTCGAATTAATAACTCGCATATATATATATATATAAGTCGATGTTTTCGCGAACAAAAAGTGAGAGAACGGACGGACGATCGATGGACAACGGAGGAGGAACGCGGTATGAATTTCGGAGGTTGCGCGTGAAAAATCAAATTTCACTTGGAAATTGCGTTAAAATTCATTCCTCCCCGAATCCGGACGATATTTCGTTATTAACGGATCAGGTGGCACGTTCAAATGAAATGTGAAATCGAAATTGTTGTTTATCGAAGCTAAAATTGAAAACTCGATCGCACGATACCCTCGCACGATTTAAATCAGCATCAGGGAGGAGGGGGCCGGAGGGAGGGGGCCACGTTAACCGTGATAAGTACACGAAGTTAATCGAACGTTAAACGATATCATAATGTACTTGATTAATTATTAATTGGCGTGTCTTGATGTAATTGCTTGTTGGCGAACGTATCTGGAATGTACGTACGTGTATGTCGACATACACGTCGTATTTTTATTTTTGTCACGAAAAATTAACCGACTCCAAGCGATTACTTTTTTTCATGATATTTTTTTTTTATTGATCGATCCACTTGTAAATTGATCAAATATTTGTTCTGAAAATCGTATATGCATTATACTATCTAAATATACGCGTAAGGATGATAGGGATGAAAATCAATATCTTTATGGTAATTGAAAGAAACAAAAAAAAAAAAAAAAAAGAAATCTGAAATCAATTCTATTCGAGAAAAATTGGAAATTTCATCCGAAGATTATCGAAAAAGTGTCTTTAATCTGGTAACGAGATCTTGGAAAAACCTTTCCACGATAACAAATTTAGCGCCTCAGCTCGCTTATAAAAACACCTTTTAAAAATTCTCGTAATATCAATTCGTAATCGCGTATTGAAAACATATATTCAACGAATCAATCCAACTTTAGAAACGAAGAAATTAGAAACTTGTTTCTCAAACATCGTAAAAGAAAGAGTGATCATCCCTTCGATATGGATCGATTCTAGGGGGGGAAAAAAAAAAAGAAAAAATTACAATTAAATAAACTTGAACAAAAGAGTCGTCCACTGGGCGGAGAGATAAAACAGGAGGAGTTCCTCGCTTTTGAAATTCCTCCGCTGGACGTTAGTTAAGCCCCGATAAAAAATGGAGCCTCCCATCTCCATCTCGATTAGAAGAGGGAAATTAGAGTCTGTCTGTTTGTTAGCACTTCTCTTCATCACCGAGTCATTTGCGATCTCAAACCGTTCTCGAC